>NW_027274566.1:0-93366 GCF_030028105.1 Mobula birostris
GAATGCTGGGCAGAGAGGTCTTTGTTTGGCGGGAGCTGGGAGAAGACAGGAGAAAAGATAGTGGACGATGAGGGTGCTTTGTGCAGATGAATGGCTTCGAGGAGGAAGGACCAATAATCCCGTGGGAAAGCCTCTTTGTTCAAGATGGATTTCCAGTGACCTTCGGAAGGTGCTGTGTGCTTTCACACAGATGGAGGGAAGGTCCAGCACGCGATTTACAGAGAAGTTCAAGATTTCAGCTCCACTGTATACGTGACTTTTTAAGTAGAATGGGCCCTTTTTGTTTTTTTCTCTTTCTTTCCTTTAATAACTGTTTGCTTAAGTTAACATTCTTAAATATACTCCTGAATAATTCTATGTAGTGAACAATCTGTTATTTTCTGCTGACAGGCGATTGCCAGGGGCAGTAAATCACACAACATTCACACAAACCGGGGTTTGGGTAGGCGAGACATCCCAACCTCACGGATTTTGCGGGACCAAAGTCACATACGCCTTAGATGATACTTGGGGTCACTGGCCATGGCAAGTACTTTCGGCACAATGGTGGATTCTGCCCAGTCTTTGCCAAACTTCTCCACCAACTTGGTCAAGTTGTTGGTCGCGGCCTCGCGAATGGCGTACACTGCAAGACAGCATTCACAGGTCAAGAAATGATCTGATCGCCGTTACTACTTGATTTTCAAATATGTACCTTGCTGATAAAATACAAAGTTCCAAAATGAAATGCTCGTACCACCTTCTTCAAAGTGTCAACCTGTTCCATACCAAGTTACACACAGTGGAGGAAATTATGCACTTGGAAAGTAGCATTTTAATATACTTATTTATCATTGATTTTTTATTGAGATACAGTGTGGAACAGGCCCTTCTTGCCCTGCGAGCCACCCCCCGATTATCCCTAGCCTAATTACAGGACAATTTACAATGTCCAGTTAACCTATCAACCAGTAGGTCTCTGGGAGGAAGCAGGAGCACCCAGACGAAACCCACGCGGTCACGCGGGGAACTTATAAACTTCTCACAGGTGGCAGTGGGAATCAAACCCAATTGCAAAGTGTTGCGCTAACCAGACGCCACTGTGTCGCCCCATTAGATACTTAAAAAATACTTCGAATAGGTTACCATTATTTATTACTAATTATTGTAATTGAATAATTAGTCATTGTTCAAGCCCTAACTGCAATATTCAGATTCCAGGGTAAAAGGGACCTACACTAAAAGGAAAACAGTCCAAATCAAATTTGTTGTTAATTTTATTGGCCTTTAATCAAAATGCACTTTACTTTAAAGAAAAATCAGCCCTGCCATTTTTGGGAAATTACTTGCACAGGGAAAAAATCCTCATCTGCCATTCATTTATAAAAATGATAAGGATGTGAATATCACTTGCAAACAGTTGCAAGTATAAACTACATCTTGACTGACAACAGTACAGAAGCTCAGCTTGAAAGCTCCCATTTAAATGGCTGAGAGATAGTACGGTGGGTGACACACAGAGTACACCTGAGTGGCCCAAGTCTTAGGAGAGGCTTCTGGCATCAATTAAATACCACAACTCGCTTACACCAAGAGAACGAAGAGAACTATCATTTACAAAACACACAGGACCTGAGTGATGTTGCCTTGAGCAAAGCCGGCTTGAGTACAGCATAGCTTCGACCACCAGGCAAGAAGAAAACCAGGGAGGCACTGCAGATGGAACAGGCGGCTTCTGGAAACGTAGGCAGGATTAAGAACTTGTACACAGAGGGGGCAGAAAAAAAGGTGTGGATGAGCTGGCATGAGATCACGTTGGGAGATGCACAGCTGTATCTGTGACTTTCTGCCCATTCATTGGCCTGCTCTGTTGAGTGTCTCCAGAATTTTCAGTTACTATTTCAGATTTGCAGCTCCGCTGCTTTTGGAATAAGAGGCAAGGAACCGTAGTGGATCGTGTGTCTACCCCGGGTGCTCAGATTCCCCCCCCAACACCCCACAGAGTCTGGAGACGTCCCGCTTAGTAGTCTCATTGGTCATTGTAAACTGTCCTGTGATGAGGCAAGGGTTAAATCAGCTGGTTGCTGGGCGGTGTGTCTCGTTGGGCCTGTTCCATGCTATTCTGGAATAATTAAACGTATCGGTCAAAGTCAAGTCTGTTTCTTGTTGCCATGTGTACAAGAGTACGACAAGATTGCTTGCAGCAGTAATAACTGGGGGGGAGGGGGGCGCCGGTGTTTGAACTATGATGGTATTGGACATTGGGCAGGAACCTGGGAGTACAAACTGGGATGAATGCACTCAGAAACACACAATTGAAATGTGGAAGTCGTTTTGGGCTTCACTTGGATGGAGCTCTGCAGAGTTTTGTCCCACTGAGACAGGGAAAGAACAGAAGGATGAAGGAGCCATGCTTGACAAGAGATGCGCAACAGCTAGTCTAGAAGCATAGGATGCAAAGATCAGCCTGGGCTCCAGAAGGTTACAATGTGGCCAGGGAGGGAGTGAAGAATGGACTTCGGAGAACTAGGAGGGGCCACGAGAAGGACTTGGTGAGTTGGATTCAGGAAAACATACTTGAAAAACAGGAGGATGGCCAGAGTGAGAGTCTGGGCCGGCCAGAGCTAAAAGAGGCAAAATGTTTGGAGTGGAGGACTTTGGGGGAGATCCGCAATGAATACTTTTCTTTAGTAATCACCAGTGTGAGGGACCTTGATGCTTGCGAGGGCAGTGATATGCTACAACATGTTAACATTGAGAAAGAGGATGTTCTGGAATTTTGAAAAGCCCTAGGATAGATAAGTCCCCGGGTGCCAGATGTGATATACCCCAGGGTTACTACGGGAAGCAAGGGAAGAGATTGCTGCACCTTTAGTGACGATCTGGGCATCCTCACTGGCCAGTCCTCACCGGAGGAAGTACCAGATGATTGGAAGTTGGCAAATGTTATTTCCTTGTTCAGGAAAGAGAGTAGGGATGACCCTGGGAATTATGGACCAGTCAGTTTTACTTCACCGGTGGGCAAATTACAGGAGAAGATTCTTACAGACAGGATTTACAAGAAGCATAGTCTGGTTCGGGAGAGTCAGCATGGCTTTGTGAGGGGCATGTCGTGTCTTGAGCCTGACCCAATCCTTTGAGGATGTGACAAAGCACGATGAAGGATTTTTGGTTAGGCACCTGGTAGGGTCACTCAGCATCATGGAAGCACCAGGAAGATGACTTTGACAACTTTGAAGGACTTTCGTTCAACAGAAGTAATGATTCATCAAGGCTATACTCACCGTGATCCACCAGCCACGTCATGCACAAGGAGTTCAACTTCTCATCAAAAAACTCCACTCCCTAAACAGGTTTTGACAATAAAAAGAATGTTGATAAAATAACCCCTCGAATTTCTAGTAGAACATGCCAACTTGCCACATTTGCATTCTAGCCGTCTTCATCTTTCGCTCCTTACCAGTACAGTTTGCTAACTCCTTTGAGCCAATGGTGTGCCAAAGCTTCCAGATTTTTCATGAAGTATATTAAGCACTCTTCGAATGTTGTGGAAGCCCTGCCTTCCCTTACAAATCCATTTTGGTCAGGGTGGACCATTTTTGGCAACAGTGGCTCCAGCCTCCTAGCTAATACCTTACAGAGAATTTTGAGATCATTGTTCAGAAGTGAGATTGACCTATAAGATCCACAAAGGGATGGTGGTTTTCCAGGTTTTAACAGTAGCGTAATTGCTGCCATATTAAGAGAGGGGGCAAGGGATCCAGTGTCAAATAACTCCTGATACATATCAGGCAGAGGTGGTATTAGTTTAGTCTTAAAGATTTTATATATTTCAATCGGAATTTCCATTGGGCCCAGGAGTTTTCCCTCCCTTCATGTTAGTTATAGCTGCAGACAATTCGTTAGCCTCTGAGTTAAACTCCAGCGAGGTCAAGGACGTTTCATCCAGGGGCATAAATTCTAACAAGTCGAGAAATTCCTTTTGTATTTGTGGAGCTGAATCTGAATATTCTGAGCTGTACAGATTTTGGTAAAATCTCAAAAAGATATTGTTTATTTCCTCTGCGACAACCGTTGTCACCCCCTCATCTGATTGTATGGAGTTTATTGCCCTTTCTGTTTGGATCTGTTTGATGTGCAGGCCAAAGGCTCACTTATTATCATGTACAACTCTGAGATTTGTCTTCCCCAGATAGCCATGAAACAAAGAAAAAACATGAAAGTCATTGAATAGCATCCTGATCATCAGCCCCCCCCCAAAACCACCCCTCCCTCCACACAGAAAATGGAACAGCAACAACCCCAGCCCACCCCCCGCACAAAAACCAACAGAACATTTTACCCCCAAACACCCTCCCCTCGCACAACAAAATGAAAAGAAACAGGCAATATAAAAACAGAATATAAAATCCCTAAGTCTGACAAAGTCCGCAGTCCTTAAACAGGGGTCTAAACCTGATGGTCTAAACCAGGGGTTTCCACCCCTGCTTGGTTAATGGTCAATTAAAAAAAAGGTTGGGAGCCCCAAGTCTAAATTAAGACTACCCATGTCACTGGGCTACAAGTATAATTGCTACTATCGCACATTTGCTTCTGGTGCAAAAGGAAAGAAGATGTTCAAAGTTATTTCCGTCTTTAAACTAAAGTATCAATTTGATATAGGCAGTCATTTCCATTCTGCAAATCATCCATATGGAAGCATTGCTAATAGACTATAAAAACATTTTAGAATAAACCACCCACCAGCAGCCCTGCAAGCAGAGGCATGTACTCGATTATCGCAAGGCGCACTCTCCATTTGGCATCTTCTGCTAATTCTACAATGGCTGGCAGGAGAGACTGTGATAACTGGTGAATTCCTGGAAAAGAAACACATAAAATGATTAAATGAAAACCTAGACAGATATCTCAGTCAACACGCACAAAATGCTGGAGGAACTCAGCAGCCCAGGCAGCACCTACAGAAACGTCGACTGTACTGTTCCCCATAGAAGCTGCCTGGCCTGCTGAGTCCCTCCAGCATTTTGTGTGTCTTGTTCGGATTTCCAGCATCTGCAGATTTTCTCTTGTTTGTCATTAGATATCTCAGTCATGTTGCCATCCTGCTCCACGTTTTTATGATCCACCTGGTCAGTCACGGATCATTCTTAAATAATTTCTTCTACAGTTTGATATTCTAGTTTATATAAATCATGGAACAGAACCGGCCCTATAACCCACAATGTTATACTTAAATTCCTAATCAAGTGGGCAATCTAATCTACACGATGTCCATATTCTTCTGCTTTCCTCACATTCGTGTGCTTATCTAAACGTCATTAAAAGTCCCCGATATATCTGCCTCCACCATCACTCCAGGCAGCCAACACCATGTTAAAAAACCAGCAACACACACAAGATGCTGGAGGAACTCAGCAGGCCAGGCAGCACCTATGGAGAAAAGGACAGTCGACATTTCTGTCCAAAACCCTTCGGCAGAACTCAGCCCTTTGGGAGAGGGGGAGAGGGGGATGGGACGGGAGAGGGGGATGGGACGGGAGAGGGGGCAAGATGTGACTCATGCTTGGACACTGAGCTTTTCCAGTTACAAGCAGTTCACACTGATAAATGGTGCCTGAATCCTCGTTTCAGGCCCACCCAAAATACTGAGGGACTTTTTCCTGAAGTGAATGAGATGAGTTGCTACATTAATTTTAGATAGACTGTATAACTAGCCAAGAATTTGAGAAGGCATATTACCTTAACATACTGCAAGATGTGACTTATTGTGACAGTCTCCCTGCAATCTACTGGCAAGTTTTCACAGAAATCTGCAAGATAGAGTACTGCATGTTAAGAGAGTTATTCTCAAACAAAACAATGGCCCATGTATTCTGTGCCGATCCATTTAAATTGCCTACTCCCATCAACCTGCATCTGGACCATAGCCCTCAATACCACTACCCATCCAAACTTCTCTTAAACGTTGAAATCGAGCTTGCACGCACCACTTGCGCTGGCAGCTCGTTCCACACTCTCACCACAATGATAAATCAATAAAGTTTAACAGATTAAGCAATTGCTGAAAAGCATCTGCCTTAACATTTGTATCTTCTCAGAAGATAGTGGCAAGAGAAAACATACGTTCTGAAGCACAATTTAAGTCGCACAAGAAAAGCAAGGCCAGCACATACAGTGTAAACATCAAGAGTCAGACAGCACAGGTTCAATTCTGGCACATCTGTACGGTCTCCCTGTGACGGTATGGGTTTCCTTCGAGTGCACATTTCATAAGTTAACTGGTCATTAACTGGTAAATCGTCCCGTGATTAGGTCAGGATTGAATTGGGGGATAGCTGGGCAGTGTGGCTCAGTGTACCTATTCTGCACTGTAATCTTACTAAATAGATATTCAGAGGTATCAAATTGGCCCACTCCTCCTCTATGGTGTCGGCCAAGTTGTTCTGGTGCAAATTAACTCAATGAGTTGGCATTAATGTACCAGCTACTGAAGATGACTGGCAAAGAACTTTGGCAGGCACATCACAATTCACTTGAAACATCTGATTTATGGAAACTGGGCAGGCCAAGACGACTAATGTTGCGATACTTATCCCGGCCAGCTCCCCTTTGCATGAAGACAGAATCCATGACTAAACTACCACAATCTGAAAGGCTAAATATAACTCATGCATTCCTTTTCAAAACGCATGATTGGAGCCAGATTTTGTGGATGAAGTGGGTCCATCTGGGAAGCAAACTCACAATATTTCTACCTTTGTCTACTAGCTTGCTTACTTGAAAGTAGGGAATCCACATTACACTACCAAGGACGGTTCATGAAGCAATCCCTTTCGCATCTTCGTTTTACTTCAGAGGCTGTCCTCTCCAATCTGGTGACTCGATTTTGGGCTGATCGGGCACTTTGCTGTTTCCAAGTGCTTCATAAGCCCACGGTTGCCTCCACCTCTCGCCGATTAAAGCGCTGAAGAAGATTGAAATCAAGTCAGGCGCGCAGGGCCAGCGAGTATGCAGTGCCGTCTATCTGCCTCTCGCTGGCTGTGCTGGAGAAGGCGCCAGCTTGTGGCAGCCTCTCACTGGCTGTTCCCAAAGGAAGGGCCTCACACTCAAGTGAATCTCCCTCTCTCCCCCGATGCTGTCGGCCGATGGTACCTGAGCATGCTTTAATCGAAGTAGATTTCGACTCATTCAGGTTTATGATGTGCTCTAGTTTCTAGTTCCAGTTTATCTCTCTATGTGATGATGTGCTTCTGCAGACACAATCGGTGGACAGTGGTGTGGCTGTGTGGCCCAACATCCACCCCAGTTTCTTTGATGAAAGATCCGATCAAGTGACACGTACACGAGAAAAGATGCAGCTTATTAGGCAGTCAATGATTCCTTAAGGTTGTCATGGCCAGGGGCAGTAATGGGGACAAGCACCCACCACAGACTAAATGCTCCTAATGGCATGCACCTCAAACAGCCTCTCACACCAAGTCCAGCTCCTGGCCTTTGCATGTGGCTTACTGACAGCAGAAGGCAGGTCACTGACACTTCAAAACTGGTCACTTCGGTCAGATGGGGCTCATGGTTAGCAGCTCATCTAGGAAAAGGAAGACTCTGATCTCAAACCTCCAATGCCTTGCGGCTATACCCACTCACAGGAGTAAACCCAGAGGGAAAAATCCAGAGCCGGATTCTTCGAGGCAGTCCTACGTTGAGTTCAACGCTGTCAACCCCTGCGACGCCACTGGTACCAAACTGTATCGGTCTCTGCCAATTCTTTGGATTCATCAGATGCGTGGAGAGGGGGAGCCTGCTACATGGGCAACAGCTTACTCTCCATATCATACTGCCCTGGCTTACGTATCACGTAGACAGCTGCACGTAACATCCATGGTGGACCCTGACCAACGGAGGGCCTCAGGTTAGGCAGTCAGTGGTACAAACGTAAAGAACACCACTCACTCTTTTTCACAATCTCACAACCTTTCAAGACTCTGCACAAGCAATGAAGTGCACTTTGTAAGGAGCAGCCACCATCGAAACATGAAGTCAAGTGGCACACAATTCCTTTCCATTTGCTGTCATCCAGTTCTGGGATCAGATCAGGATGCCAAAGGGGAGGCATGCTGGCATGCTGTTCTCACTTGGAGAAGTGTCACCTGGATATGTGGTACCACATTAAATAGAGTCATAGAAAAGCACAGCGCAGAAAAGGCCCTTTGGCCCCTCTCGTCCATTCTGAACAATTCAAACTGTCTACTCCCATCTGCCTGCACCAGGACCATAACATCCCCCCCGCCCCATATCTGTACTATCCATGTACCTATCCAAACTTCTCTTAAATATTGAAATCAAAACTGCATGGACCACTTGTGCTGGCAGCTCGTTCCATTCTCATGACCCTCTGTGTGAAGAAGTTTCCCCTCATGTTCCCCTTAAATTTGTCACCTTTCACTCTTAACCCATGACCTCTGGTTGTAGTCCAACCCAACCACAGTGGAAAAAACCTGCTTGCATTTATCCCATCCATACCCCCCCATAATATTGTACCTCCATCAAATCTCTTCTCATCTTCTGCATTCTGAAGAATACAGTCCTAACCTATTCAATCTTTCCTTCTTAGTCAGGTCCTCCAGACCAGGCAACATCCTTATAAATTTTCTCTGCATTCTTTCAACCTTGTTTACATCTTTCACAGGAGTTCAAAGTTCAGGGGTGTCCAGGGAAGGGGTCGCACCTCTGGTGAAGGGGCTTGTCGTGTCCATTCCGGGGCAGCTCACTCACCTTCGCTCCCCACCGGACACTCATCTCTCCCCTGTGGCTGCAAGCAGCCATTTGCACGTGACAGCAGTCTCATACTCCGGTGAGATTGGGACAAGCCAGTCCTAGCACGCAAAGTCAGCCTCAGCGGACTGGGCGGGTGCGATCTACAGTAAAGCCCAACGGCCAGGAAGGTGGCTCTGCATCACTCCGTGGAGAACGAGGGGCATGAAAAGACACAGAAAACGTCCTGGTCATCCACTGCAAACAAGAAGACCCCAGTTTCTTCTGGCGCTTGTTCATACCACTGGACCCGGACTTCTGAGGCCAAGAGAGTGGAACTGCCACAGTGCAAAGGCTTTTCCATTTTAAAAACTCTCCCGCACAGGTTTCCTGTCATCGTCGGACAAAATGTGCAACCACCATGTGTACTATACACAACCTTGACATTTGTGTCCTTACAGGCAGCCACAAAGCAAAGGAACCCAACAGAACCCATTAAAAACAGAAAACCATCAATCACACAATGCGCAGGAAAAAAAGACAAATTGAGCAGACAAGAAACGGAAGCAAATAATGTTCAGGACTGCACTGCAAAATGCCAGGTTGTACAGCTGGATCAAAGGCTCATCTCCACTAGGAAACTTACAGGCACAGATTGCAGTGTCATTGCCCAGAACAAGAGTCTATTAATGAAGTAATTGATAGTTGTTTTTGCTGCCAGAAAGTTGTCACTGTGCTTCAGCAACAACATCTTAAACCGGATGGAAAAGACAAGAATGAGAGTTCCCAACCAACCTTTAACTTTGTTGGCCCCAGCTGCTCGCACTTCAGCCTCACAATCTTTCAACAGGTTTTGGAAAGCAGGAACCAGATCATTTTCCGCAATTTCAGGACCCACGGTTTTCTGAAGCTTTAAAGGCAAGAGAAACCAAATGAGTAACAAAGATAGAGCGGGTTTCAATAGCAGCAATCTGTGCATTAACACGTGAACAGAGGAATCACAAAGACAACACCATCTTTCTTTTCCACGCTCGTCTTGCTGCTGCCATCAGGTAGAAGGTGCAGGAGCCTCAGGACCCTCACCACCAGGTTCAAGAACAGTTACTACCCCTCAGCCATCAGGTAGAAGGTACAGAAGCCTCAGGACCCACACCACCAGGTACAAGAACAGTTACTACCCCTCAACCATCAGGTAGAAGGTGCAGTAGCCTCAGGACTCTCACAACCGGGTTCAAGAACAGTTACTACCCCTCAACCATCAGGTAGAAGGTAGAGAAGCTTCAGGACTCTCACCACCGGGTTCAAGTACAGTTATTACCCCTCAACCATCAGGCCCTTGAACTACAGGGGATAAGTAGACTTAATCGATTGAGATGTTCCCACAAGCAATGATCTTACTTTAATTACTCTTTATCTTGTTATTTCATACTCTTGTTATTTATTGCTATTTATTTATATTTGCATTTGTACTTTATCTTTTATTGATCCTGTTTACAGTTACTATTCTATAGAAATTGCCGAGTCTGCCCACAGGAAAATGAATCTCAGGGTTGTATGTGGTGACATGTATGTACTCTGAAAATATGAACTTCAAAATTGAAAATCTGAACTGTACCTTAGCTACAGACTTCATTGCAAGATTAGTTTATATGTGATCTTGAGCATAGAAAGTGCATTTTGTGATGGTCTGTCATTAGCAATGATAGCAGAACTTTATAAATACAATAAACTCCGTACCGTTCTAATGCAATTGTTTTCCAATAATGGGTTGGTGCCAATTTCACAAGTGCTCTGGCAACCTTTATCTTGTTCTGGCATATTTCCCCTTCCTTTCCAGTCCTGCTGAAGGGTCTTGGCCCAAAACGTCAACTGTTTATTCACTTCCATAGCTGCAGCCTGACCTGCTGGGTTCCTCCAGCATTTTTGTGTGTGTTACCTTATATGGAGCTTATTTTTGAACACGGGTTAGTTATCGTATAAAGACAGACAATATAACGTCTTTGCCTGTTCCAAGGGTAATAATCCTAAGCTGACAAAATGGCTGTGTTTTCTGTGTGCTTTTGAACACTGGTCCATCTGTAATTTGCTTTAATTTTCGATCAGGTTTACCGTTTTGAATTATTCAATTTTATCATGGGTGGCGGAGTGGAAATACATCTTTACCAAGAGAGGTGTAAGGCGTTCCTTCCCTCCACTAGCCTGCAGGTCACCCTTGGGCAAGGTGTAGCACCTGCTTAGCCAACCCCACCCCCCCAATCAGGGTCACGTGAAGCCATGGGGTAAGAGGAAAGAAACCCAGAGAAATGTTGCCATTGTGTTCAGATGTTTATCAATGAGTGGATACCTCATGCTCTGGTAAAGAAATAAATGAGTGGGGAGAAAAAGGGAATGGTTAGATAAATGGTGTCCATTTAGAAGCAGCAATCTTTAGTGTTACCCAGGTAAAACAGCTGTAATGATCTATCCTTGATAGTATATCCACAGATAAACCAGCTGCTTCAGTACAGATTTTACACTCATACAGAACAGAAAGATTTAATCTCAATGCTTTGGGGTGGGACCGGAATTTCCTGGCCTTAAGAGACAGAATTTTAAATTTTTAAAGAAAGGCAAAGTTGAGAAAATATTGTCGTTGATGGCTCTGAATCCGAAAGTATGGTACACAGACAACAACGTGAGCAATTGTAATCAGCTAATTTCTCAGGTCAAAAAAAACAACTAAATAATGTTATTTAATCATTAAATAATGCTTCTTAATTGTTAAATAATGTTAACCTGATCGTTAATGTTTGCAATTAACCTGTGTAGGCAATGTGCCTTTATTTTGAGGATTTGTATTACATTGTGGTGAGAAAAGCACGGAGATTTCAGTTGATCCGAGTGTTTTCCCAGGCTGGGAAAGCCTAAGACTAAAGGGCATAGATTTAATTGGAGACACAGAACGCAACAAGCTGTTCCGGCCCTTCAAACTGCACCGCCAGTAACCCACCAACTTGTGCAACAATCTACAATGACCCTTTAACATACTAACCGGAATGCTTTTGGACTGTGCGAGGAAACCGGAGCACCAGGAGGAAGCCTGAGGCAACAAGTTTTATACTGAGAACAAAGACCATCTGGTTCAAAAAACATAAACACACAGGAGATTCTGCAGATGCTGGAAACCCAGCACAAAATACTGGAGGAACTCAGCGGGCCAGGCAGCATCTATGGAAATGAAATAAACAGTCGATCTTTCGGGCCAAGACTGCTCTTCAGGGCTATAAATCTGCCGATGACACAACTATTGTTGGCAGAATTTCAGATGGTGACAAGGAGCCGAAGAGGAGTGAGATAGATCAGCTGGTTGAGTGGTGTGGCAACAATCTGGCACTTTGTCAGTAAGACCAAGGAACTGATTGTGGACCAGAGGAAGGTGAAGTTGAATCACAACCTCCCTACCCCATACCCGGTCTGTGTGAAGTCAGCAGTGGGAAGGAACCAGCAAAGTCCAGTCCATCAAAATTTTAATTTAATTAATTAATTCATGTACTACATCACAAAATTTACCACAATGACAGTAAAACCAAGGAACTGATTGTGGACGTCAGGAAGGGGAAGTCAAGGGAACACACGTCAGTCCTAATCAAGGGGACTGTGGAAAGGGTGAGTAATTTCAAGTTCCTGAGTGTCAAAGTCTCTGAGGATCGTCCTGGCTTTTCAACCTTTCGGCTCATTTTTAAACAGAACTGAAGTTCCCCTTAACTTCCTCCAGTCAAAAGTGAAAAATATCAGTGTCATCAACCTGTGCACGTGCTGAATCCCCAGATCCCTGGCACTATGCCAACAAGTTTGTTCTAAACCCCTGTCACAGGATTATCCTTCAGATACACTGAAAAAGATCTGAGCTCAATTCAGACCAACTTTGTTCTATTTCAGATCCATGTTTAAAAACAGGCTAATTAAATGAATCTGGAAAGAAACCTCAGCACCTTTTGGCATGTCAGTCAATTATATTAAAAATACACAGGTGCTTGATTTAATGATTTTTTAAAACTATATTAGAGGAACTAATCGTGTTTTCATGACTTTTGACAGAATCAGAAGGGATTCCAACTGGAACAGAAAACTTAAAGACTAGTTTTAAAACATAAATGCACCATACCATCATACCAAAGAGATGCACTTTGTGCTTTAGCAATAACACGTACTTCAGAAAATTTGTCTGCCACCACATAGCGAACACGCCAGGATTTATCGTCCATTGCCTGCCGGAGGGTCAGCATCACCAACGCTTCCAGGTCTTCCTGGGGCAGCAGCTGGGCTATGCTCACACAAGCCTCAACTGCCAACAGCCTCACCGAATCCTGTGAAAAAGATGTTCAAACCGGGATTGAGCTGGTTCTTCATTAAAAAACAAAATTAATTTACTGAAGTTAACATTAGGAAGAACTAATCTCATCAAAAAAATCATAAAAATAAATACTGACAATATAACAATTGTTTCCCAGATGATATCCGTTCAGATCACCTAGAACGTAGCAACAGGTTTCATTACTTTGCAATGTGTGCTGGAATCTTCCCAGGATACAAGTACTGGAGTGTATCAACATGCAACCTTTGATGGAAGCATTCCTTGGATTAGTATATTAGCAAATGTCATGACAGAGCAAAAATTTATTGATGAATCAATTTTCTTTCTCCTGCTCTTGAAGCACCACTCTCTGCTCAGTGAATCTCCAAGCTAATCACCCAAGTGGTCACTTTTCACCGTAGGATATAGGAGCTGAATTAGGCCATTTGGCCCATCGAGTCTGCTCTGTCATTTCATCATGGTTGATCCATTTCACCTTCAGCCCAATCTCCTGCCTTCTCCCCATATCCCTTCATCGAAACATGGAAATCTACAGCACTTTACAGGCCATCCGGCCCCAAAGTTGTGCAGACCAAGTAACCTACTCAAGAAACTGCCTAGAATTTCCCTACCGCATAGCCCTCTATTTTTCTAAGCTCCATGTACCTATCTAAGAGTCTCTTAAAAAACCCTACTGTATCCACCTCTACCACCTTTGTTGTCAGTGCATTCCACACACCCACCACTCTCTAGGTGAGAAACTTACCTCTGATGTCTCCCTTATACCTACTTTCAAGCACCTTAAAACTATGCCCCCTCATGTTAGCCATTTCAGCCCTGGGAAAAAGCCTCCGGCTATCCACACGATTAATACCTCTCATCATCTTATATGCTTCAACCAGGTCACTTCTCATGCCCTGACTAATCAAGAATCTATCAACCTCTCTGCCCTGAATATACCCAATGACTTTGCCTCTGTGACAATGAATTCCACAGATTCTCTGGATAAGGAAATCCTTCCTCATCTCCATTCTAATTGGATAAACCTCTGCTCTGAGATTGCTTCCTCTGGTCTTAGGCTGTCCCACCATAGAAAACATCCTCCCCATATCCACTCTAGAGGCCTTTCAGTATTTGACAGGTTGCAATGAGATCCCTCCCCCTCATTCTTCTGAATTCAAATGAGTACAGGCACAGAGCCATCGAACGCTCCTCGTACGACAAGCCTTTCAATCCTGGAATCAGTTTCGTGACCCTCCTTTGTACCCACTCCTGTCTTGGCACACCCTTTGTTAGATAAGGGGCCCAAAACTACCTTCAATATTCCAAGTGAAGCCTTATAAAATGTGAACATTACACCCTTGTTTTGATGCGCTAGCCATCATTGGTGGGGTCTGAACCTGAAGCAAGTGTGAACATCTCCTTGGCTACAGATGTGAAGGTTTATTTCCAGGAGTCACTGGACAGTAACCAGAAGAGAAGCTTACTCAACACCAAGGAGCACACGTCCAACCGTTAACCAGAAGCTAGGTGAGGGTCAAAGTGTCCATCCCAGCTCCCCTTCAGCGTACTATTTCTGTACGACTCTGGCTCCTTAGTACACGAGGATACTGCGGACTGCGTCAAGCCTTTTGCCCGGGATACTTTAGGTTGGAGGAATATGAAAGGACACACACTGATTAAACAGTTCGCTCTTCAGGCAAAAGCCTCAAGATAACCACCTTCTTGGAGGAGCATCTCCAGCTGGAGTACTGGAATGGTGTAATCATGTCGATAGATTGACAGGCACCGCTTCCATCTGCTGTGGACAAAGGAACTTTATAAAGCAGGGGCTCCCAACCTGGGGCCCCTCGGTTGATGGCAGGGGGTCGATGGCGTAAAAGAGGGTTGTGAACCCCGGTTACAAAGGTGAACAGATGGTGCAGACTACGACAACAGAAACTTTGCAAGCAGGAAGTGGCATTAACAAGGCGTAGCATATTGAGTACGTAGACATATTAACCAGACGCAACTCAGTTCTTTGCCACGGACACACCATCCGTACTAATCTTTCCCACTTCCAGCTCATCCATACAGTAAAATGCAAACGGTAATGTTGGGGGGGAGGTGTGAAATCATGCAATTGCTCCAGTGAGCGGAATGACAGACAGCCTGTGACCGGAATGAGCCAAGTGCTCTCCGTTATTTCACACACTGCCATGACGTGTGGGATACAGAGGCTCCTCAGTACAAGCAATTGATACACATGTGACATAAAGCCAAGGTGACAGCAGCAGCTTCAGGAAGATAAATCATGACAAGCCATGGGGAATAAGATCACCTTTCTTCACTATAATCCACGCTTCCCTCATCCACGTCACCTGCATTCCCACCCCACAAGCCTTTCCAGCGCATCAGTGTCTGTAGCCCCCACCACCCACAATAGACTCCTAGACTAATCTCAATCCTCCGCTATCTGCAAGAGGCCTCTGCCACTAATCACACCCCCCTTCACCCACCCCACCCTTCAGGGTTCCACGCCACTCATTCATCCTCGCCGCTCTCCCCGAAAGCAAGACAAGGTCTACACTCGCCCATTTGCCTCCGTTCAGGGCTGCAAACAGTTCTTGCAGGCGAAGCGGTGCTTTCCTCTCGGGGCTATTCGCTGTATCTGGAGCTCCTGCCGTGGCCTCCTCGACATCGGAGGACCAACACAGATGGGGTTGGGGAGGGGGCGGTTCTTCATCGAGCACCTTCTCTGGGTCCGCTGACAGAGCCAGGGTATCCCAATGGCCACCCACTTCAATTCGACTTCCCGCTGCCACCCCAGTATCTGCTCTACAACTACATACCTGCTCATCAGAAGCCAGGGAAGTGAAGAGGGGTATAATGTCACTTTTCAAAAACTCCAGCTCCACAACCTTTGCAAATTCACCCAACTTTGATGCTGCTGCCTGGCGGACCACTGGCGTGTCATCTGAGCACAAGCTGTGGAAAAGTCTGCAGAAAAAATAAAATTAAAGGTCACATAGGAGTAGTCGCCCATTGATGCAGAACTTAACAATTCGCAAGCAGAAATACAAGCACTAAAAATTGACATTTTTGCAATTAATGTTTCTAAATCAGAAGCTACTAAAATATTTTGCTAAACCCATCATCATTATGTGCTGTGTCATATGCTATGGGTGGTCACGGTCTTTCCATGACCCTGATTGTTCTCCGTAAAGTTTTCTCGAGAAGTGGTTTGACATTTCCGCCTTCTGGGCAGTGTGTGTCTTTACAAGGTGGGTGACCCCCAGCCCATTATCAATACACTTCAGAAACTGTCTACCTGGCGTCAGGGGTCGCATAACCAGGACTTGTGATCTGCACCGGCTGCTCATCCACCACCTGATCCCATGGCTTCACCTGACCCTGATCGGGGCGGGGGCGGTGGGGAGGGGTTGATGGTATCGAAGCAGGAGCTACACCTTGCCCAAGGGTGGCCTGCAAACCAGCAGGAGGAAGCCTTACACCTCCTTTGGTAGACACGCATCTCCACCACACCACCCAAAAATCCAATATTTGTGGTATTCAGATTTTATCCTGAGAAATACTTCAAGATAGCAACAGAATATAGAAATTTACTGCACATTACAGACCCTTCAGCCCACAATGTTGTGCTGACCACGTAACCTACTCTAGAAGCTGCCCAGAATTTCCCCACCATACAGCCCTGTCTTTTTCTGAAACAACTGACTGTATCTGAAAGTTTACACAAATGACACCACAAAAAATTTTAATTCAGGGAGTAAAGCGGCTGGAAGTGAACCCCAGATGTGGGACTCCTGCACTTGGAGCAGAACAGAGCCATTGGTTGTGGACTGCAGGGGCACACAGTTACCAAAGCAACCTTCTCCTCCGACAAAACTCAAACACCTCCGAACAAGTGAAATCCTCTGCGCGCCAGATTAATCAAAATGGCCCTGAAGCAGAGCAACAGGCTTGACAAGACACGGCTCTCAAAAAGAGCACGCCTTTGTAAATGACAAGGCCACTTCAACCCCACAGCCGAGAGTAAGCGATGAGCACCACTCGACTATGATGCACCTCGGCTTTTGCTCCTTCCTCACTAAAAACACACAAAAAACCTTCAGTTTATGTCATTAAAAACAAAAATGCCACACTTTCTGTGCTATTTTGGGGCTGATTATTCTCTAAACTAGAAACTTCTACCCACTCAGTTAAAACAAGGTCCTGTCCACCATGGTGGTAGCATCTTATCGTCAATAAAACCAAATTATACTGAAATTGGGTGGCAGGAAGGAAATACGTCCCTGCCAAAGGAGGTGTAAGGCACTCCTTCCCTCCACTAGCCTGCAGGTCACCCTAGGGCAAGGTGTAGCACCCGCTTAGCCTCCCCGATCAGGACTACGTGAAGCCGTGGGAGCAGGTGGTGGACGGTTGTATGAGCAGCAGGTGCAGATCTCAACTCCTGACACTGACACCAGGCAGACAGTCTCGGAAGCGTATTGATAATGGGCTGGGGGTCACCCGTCTTGTAAAGACACACGCTGCCCAGAAAGAAGGCGATGGCAAACCACTTCTGTAGAAAACTTCGCCAAGAACAATCATGTCCACGGAAAGACCCACGATCGCCCACACCATACGACACGGTACATCATGAGCGATACTACAGGATGTAGATTTTCTACAATAATACAGTAATATTCCTAGCTAACTTCTATCATGTTCATTTGCAGCATTCCAAGGGAGGAAAGTACTTACTGACGCAGCTCGGTCTTTACAGAGCTGGATACCCGAGGGTAGCAGACACTGAAAAGGCTGCATGCCGAAGTCCTGGACGTGAACCAGTCACCACAAGTCAGGCGCTTGACCAGTGGCACAAAGTGGACTTCTAGGTCTGCAGGAGAGTGCTCGTGTGAGATGGCTCGCAGTGAATCGATGGCTTTATCTCGTACTACCGATTTTTCCACCGTTGCCAGGTTCTCCAAGGGAGGCTGATTAGTGGGAAAGAATTAAACTGAAACACATCTTCGTTTTACTCTACTTCTAAGAAACACAATATTTAGAAACAATCTTTAAGATAAATTCTTAAATTGCTGAGAATTAAGAATTCTCATAAAGAAAATGAGACAGAGAAACATTTAAAGGCAGAACAATATACAGCCGTGCTGGAGGACAAAACACAAACTATCAAAAACTGTATAAATCAAAGGACATATTTTCTCAATCACAGAAATTCTGAAGGTTCCTAACCCAGAAAACACTGTACTAATATTAAATAAATGGAAATTATACTGACACGTCCCTAATTATCAGCAATTACTATTTCGTCTTCACATTAAGTACCAATAATTGTTCAGCCTATGAGGTTTTAATATGCAAATAAACATGAAGCTGCCTGTCATAATAATTTTGCCAAAGTTTGAGGTAAGCCCATGGTCATCCACTTTGTAGGAAGAAATAAAAGTGTAAACTACTTTCTAAATTGGGAGAAAATTCAAGAATCTGAGGTGCAAAGGGACTTGGGAGTCCTTGTGCAGCATTCACTAAAGGTTAACTTGCAGGCTGAGGAAGGCAAATGCAATGTTAGCAGTCATTTCCAGAGGACTAGAATATAAAAGCAGGGATGTAATGTTAAGGTTTTATAATGTATTGGTGAGGCATCATTTAGAGTATTATGAGGAGATTTGGGCCCCTCATCTCAGAAAGGAGGTGCTGACATTGTGCAGAGTTTAAAGGAGATTCACAAAAATAATACTGGGAATGGAAGGCTTGTCACGTGAGGAGCGTTTGATGGCTCTGGGCCTGTACTCGCTGGAGTTCAGAAGAATGAGAAGAGACCTCATTGAAACCTATCAAATGTTGGAAGGTCTGAATAGAGTGGATGTGGAGAGGATGTTTCCTATGGCAGGGGAGTCTAAGGCTAGAGGACGCAGCCCCAGAATAGAGGGATATGCTTTTAGAATGAAAATGATGAGGAATTTCTTCAGCCAGAGGGTGGTGAATATGTGGAATTCTGTGCCACAGGTGGCTGTGGAGATCAAGTCATTGGGTATATTTAAGGCAGAGATTGATAGGTTCTTGATAGGTTCATGGCATCAAAGGTTACTGGGAGAAGACTGGGGAGTGGGGCAGAGGAGGGGAAAAAAGATCAGCCATGATTGAAAGACAAATTGATAAGACTCTTGATTAATCGCAGCATGAAAGGATACAGGGAGAAGGCAGGAGATTGGGGCTGAGAGGGGAAAATGGATCGATGGGCCAAATAGCCTAACTCTGCACCTATATCTTAATAGAACTATTCAAACAACAACTGTGCCCACGTTTCAGTTTAGAATTGCAGGCATCACAGGGGCTCCGAGAAAACGTTTCTGAATTGCTATTTTCTGTAATACAAAGCCACGCCATCTCAGCGTTCTTCAAGAAACACTGCTAAGAGTTTGTGATATTTTATATACAGCCTCCATCCACACATGAGCGAATTGGATTCCTTACGTAAATGCTTTAAGAATTCTCTGCCTGTACTCGCAGGTAATTTTACACAAAAAGAAAACAGTTTTGAAAGGAGTATCAATACAAAAAGAACGTACACACTGTATATGCAACATACTGACGCTGGAATGTCTAATTTGGAACAACTGCAAACAATAAAGTAAAACATGGAACAGTACAGTACAGAAACAGGCCATTCGGCCCACAATGTTGTGCTGAACCAGCTAAAAAGAAAACAGAAACCACCAAGAACTGATCCCTCCTACCTACACAATGTCCATCTCCCTCCATCTTTCTCATACCCATGTGCCTATCCAAAAGTCTCTGAAAAGCCTCTACCATCATACCAGTCAATGTATTCCAGGCATCCACCACTCTGATGGTAAAAAAACTTACCCCTCACATCCCCCTTGAACCTACCTACCCACTCTCACCTTCAATGCATACCTCTGGTATTAGACATTTAAATCCAGGGAAACAGATACTCTTCTCTACTTTATCCATGCACATGCTTCTCATAGTCTTACAAACCTCTATCAGATCTCCCCTCGGCCTCCAGCGCTTCAGAGAAAACAACATAAGTTTATCCAGCTCTCATGATCGCATGTCCTCTAAACCAGGCAACATTCTGGCGAACCTCTTCTGCATCGACTCCAAAGCCCCAACATCTTTCCTATAGTGGGACAATCAGAACTGCATGCAATACTCCAGACGTGGCCTACCCAGAGTCTGATAAAGTTGCAGCACTTCCTCTAAAGCAGGCAGCATCCTGGTTAGACCTCATTGATCGAGCTGCTTTGGTAGTTTCATAAATTGAGTTCGTTATTTTAATTCCGAATTGTCCTATGATGAACTGATCACTGAAAATCATTTTAATTTGAACTATGCCCTGTAATAGCCTGAGGCCCTCGTTATTTAATTTCAGAATCTTGTTCCCCATTGCGGGTATTTAAAACCAATACAATTATGTTATTTTAAATAAATATTTAATGCGTAGGCCCATTGCATCTGGGCATTAAAATCTGTGTTTTGTTTCCCCCAGTTGGGCTCATGTTGAACGTACATTTGGTCAATACAGAGCAGAGGTTTCAGTGTTTGGGGGACGGTATCAGTCCATGTACATTTTCCAACAGGCTGCGCGGGTGAACCTGGATCAGGGGTAGAGTAACTACACTTCACTGCAGCAATTCTCAATGAAACACCCCTCCAATATTTCAACCAGGTCCTGAAGAAGGGTCTCGGCCAGAAACATCGACCGCTTACTCTTTTCCACAGACGCTGCCTGAGCTGCTGAGTTCCTCCAGCGTTTTGTGAGAGTTGCTTTGGATTTCCAGCATCTGCAGACTTTCTCCTGCTTACAAATATGTTGGGGTGGCACAAAGCCTCATCTGCCTCAAAGATTTTATTGCAAACAATAAAAGCAGAGAGGGTTCTGTATGTGTCCATTTACCCCTCATTCAAGCAACCCATCATAACAAAGAAAGATTACAGGGACATTGCCGGGTCTACAGGACCTGAGTTACAGGGAAAGATTGAATATGTTAGGACTTCTTTAACTTGGAACATAGAAGATTGCAAAGAGATATGACAGAAGGAGACAAGATTATGAGGGGTTTAGATAGGGTAAATGCAAGCAGTCATTGTCCACTGAGGTTGGATGAGACTGCAGCTAGAGGTCATGGGTTAAGGGTGAAAGGTGAAATGTTTAAGGGGAACATGTGCTGAACTTTTCTATGACTCATTATTAAGTCATTTACTTTATCATTGCCTGTGGTACCCTGCTGCTTTGAGAATCATCTTCTGGAAATTAACCTTTATTAAGACAGTAATACCACTTCAATGGCATTAACCGCGTGTCCGTCTTGTGCAGTGCTTTGTAAATGTACGTCCGCTCTTACCAGCAAACAGTGAACATACTCCGGTCCGCCAACGAGCACCGTGAAGCTCCCTAGTTGCTCTGCTAATGCCAGCAGTGCCTCGTCTTCATCGAAAATGGTGTCTGCATCGAGACGAGAAATCAGTGGCAAGGCGACTCTGAGAGGCAGCCCAACCACACGCAGCTTTGTACCTACCAGTCAGAAGTGGGAGCAGCTCATTCCGGGTACGCTCTACCCCCAAGGCCAAGGCAGTTGTGGACAGTTGCTTTATGTTGTTCAACCGTAACTGGGGAAAGGAAAGAAATGAAATTGATCAATGCCATCCAACCCTGAACAGAATTCTGGAAAAAAAAAGATATTTTGCTTAAACTATGCTGCAATCAAAAATACACCACTGTAACAATTGTTGTAACAATTAAATGCAGGTAATGGCGAACAGAACAGAAACCCATAGCAGAAACCATTATTTCCAGAGCAGAGTGAGGTTATTGTTGTGACAGAAAGATTGGATCTCACGATTTAGCGATTCAATCCATTTCTTGCTTGGGCATTGTTGTGTATGTGGCCGGGTTACACAATAAAACGATAAATAAAAATGCTGGAGACTGGAGCCAAGTTAACAGGGTTTTTCTCACTGACGGAACCCGAACTGAACACAGATATACAGATCAATACGCGCCTAATAGCGCATGCTCAATAACGCGTTACTACGACATAAAATAGTCCCATGTTATACAGTAGGCTATATAGTACAGGCATAATTCATTAGTACAGTTGATGAGGTTGAGTAATAACACTGGCCACTCCACTGGGCACCGCACAACATTATTCTCATCAGCACAAGTCCTGAGCCCAGTCAGTAAAAGGTTTCTCCTTCTACAGGTGCCAAGCCTCTGCTTTGGTCACCCATTTCCATGAATACAGGACCATAATTCACTGAACGTGGTGCCATGGGTAGATATGGTCATGAAGAAAGCTTCTGGCACCTTGGCCTTCGTAAATCAAGGTAAGTTTGGATGTTATGTTGAATTTCTATAAGACA
Source organism: Mobula birostris (assembly GCF_030028105.1). NCBI lineage: Eukaryota > Metazoa > Chordata > Chondrichthyes > Myliobatiformes > Myliobatidae > Mobula > Mobula birostris. Next base: position 22,460 of record NW_027274566.1, read on the forward strand.
GTAGTAAGACCTAATTTGGAGTGTCGTGTGCAGTTTCAGCTGCCGACCCACAGGAAAGATGTCAGTAAAGTTGAAAGAGTACAGAGGAGATTTATAAGGATGGTGCCAGGACTGGAGGACCTGAGTTATGAGGGAAGATTGAATAGGTTAGGCCCTTATTCCTTGATACATAGAAGATTGAGAGGAGATTTGACAGAGGTATGAGGGATCTAGGGTAAATGCAAGCAGACTTTTTCCACTGAGGTTGGGTGGGACTACAACCAGAGGCCATGGTTTAAGGGTGAAAGGTGAGAGGTTTAAGGGGAACATGAGGGGGAATTTCTTCACTCAGAAGGTGGTGAGCGTGTGGAATGAGCTGCCAGCACAAGTGGTGGATGCGAGCTCGATTGAATTGACTTTATTACCAACATCCTTCATACACACGAGTAAAAATCTTTATGTTGCATCTCCGTCTAAATGTGCAATTTATAATGAATAGTATGTATGTATGGTTCACAGTAATGTTAACTGCTAAGGCTATTAAAGTGGCTTCTCTGTAATGTTAACTGCTAAGGCTAATGTAATATCTTCCCTGTAATGCTAACTGCTGATGTAATGGTTTCTCTGTAGCTGTGATGTTTGGGTTATAACTACAGATAATGGGGAACTAACCAATGGGAGACATGTTCTTCTATCTTGTATGTTTGGAAACTGAGTTGGTACACAGGCTTTCAGGTGAGGCGAGCGAAGAGGAAGGACAAGTGTGGGGAGCGCTCGGTGGTCACAGGACGGCATATACGGGAATTCGAGGGTCCGGAGGTTGCCGGCGGTTCTGCGGAGGTCGTTTATGGGAGAACCCCAGATGCATGAGCTCCAACAATTTTTGTGCACAAATTGATAACTTTAATAAGAGCGGCACCTTTGTCTTTTATAACTGGGGAGAGACAACCTAATGCACTATTGAATGCTACATACTTTTCAAAGACTTGTGAACGTCAGAAGCAATATAGCAATGCAAAGGGCCTTAAGAATAAGTTGAGGGTGGTATGAAGGATCTTCCAGCAATGGAACAGAAACAAAACGAATAAAGCTAGATCAAGTCCTTTGAATAACCATATACTTAATTTCTTCAACAATTTTCCAAATTAAACAATAAATATTGTGGATAGCAAATTGATTTTGGAGTAGTATATACATAGAACTTTCTTATTTCCCTAATCAAAGACTGGCAGGACAGTCAAGGTAAGAAGGTATAACAATAATCTTACCTCTAGTTTTTTAATGAGTCTGGCCTCCTGTGCCTTCAATCTCTCCTTCTGATACTTTTCATGTACTTCCTTCAAATTGTCTACAATAGATCTCTTGTCAGATGCTGTCTCTGTTAGGGATGCAATCAAATCAAAGTTATAATAGGTAGTAGCTTCCAATTCAACCAATTATTTATCATTCAAGATATACACCTCAGCAGGGAGAAATCAACTAACAATTTTATTTAGTTTCTATTCATTTATTGCTATCTGAAGCTTAAGTTTCCAATTAAAATCCATCTGATTCAATGCAGTAATATCTGCCAGAATTAAATGGAAACTCTCACATACCATTTTGTTTTGCTTATCACACATGTACTGAGAGCCCCAGTCTTAGAACACATACCGACTAACACATGTAGGGTTCTTGGTAATGTTAACTGCTAAGGCTAATGAAATGGCATCTCTGTAATGCTAACTGCTGATGTAATAGTTTGTCTGTAGCTGCGATATTTGGGTTTTAACTACAGATAACAGGGAACTAACCAAATGAGAGACACATTATTCTATCTTGTTTGTCTGGGAACCGAGCTTTTGCGGTTTTTCGGTCGAGGCGAGTGAGGAGGTAGAACGAGTGTGGGAAGTGCTCGGTGATCACCGAATGGAGTCTACGGGAATTCGAGGGTCCAGCGGTTGGCAACGTTTCGGCGGAGGTCATTGAGGAGGAACACCGGAGGCGTGAGCTCCAACGATTTTTGTGCACAAACTGTTAACTTTAACAAGAGTGGCATCTTTGTCTTTTATATTTGGTTTCTCTACTAACCACACAACAAAATAAGAGATATAAAGTGTAATCACTTAATAGCTAGATAGAATTGGGGACCACGTGGCCGAGGCCCCAGTCTGTGATTACTCTGCGCTCATTCTTGGGGTTCTGTGGTTGGTATCGGAGATCCGTGAAGGGCTATGCCAAAGTGAGTCACCCCTTGAACCAGCTTCAGTGTGGTTACCCTCCCTTGGGGAAGAAAGGGAAAGGGAAAAGGGGACGGGAGGTTGGAGAATATCTAAACCCATCGGAGCCCTTTCAACAGATGCAAAATGCGAGGAGGCTTTTCAGTCGCTGAAAGAGTTGCTGACCCAGACACCGGTGCTGGCTTTTGCAGAGCCCCGACTACCGTATGTTGTATCAGGATCAGGGCACCGGGTTGAGGCCTGTGGTGTTCATCAGCTGGAGCTTGTTGCCCTCTGAGAGAAACTCTCCCACCCACAAGTTGGAATTTGTGGCGTTGAAATGGGCAGCGGTGGATAAGCTGAGTGACTGTCTCTCTGGAGCCAAGTTTGAGGTGAGGACGGACAACAATCCCCTCACTTACATCCTGACCTTGGCGAAACTGGATGCCACAGATGGTTGGCGGCCTTGTCGGTATATGATTTCAGCCTGAAGTACCGGCTGGGGAGCCGGAACATTGATGCAGATGCTTTGTCCCGACGGGTGCATGAGGGACTGGACATGGACGAGGAGTGGGAGAGTGTTCCTGCCCCTGGGGTGAAGGCCATGTGTCAGTTTGCCATCACCGTGAAGGCCGAGGAAAAGGAAAGGGCGGATCGAGCAGTGGATCATTTGGGGGCTTCTGATGACACCCTACCTCCAGTTTACTGTAACCTGACTGCTCTGAAGAGCAAGCAGCTGCCGGAATTGAGCTCTGGAGGAGTGGCAGCTGCTCAGTGAGGTGATCCGGGCACTGGCACTATCTGGTATGTATTTGGAAAGGGGGATATGGCGCAGGCGGAGAAGACAAAACCAGCTTCAGTACCTCCATTACTGAGAGAATAGCCTCGTTTGAAGTTAAAGAACCAAATTTTATACCGGCCATGTCAGCCCCGGACCGACCTCGGCGTTGCCAGCTGGTTCTGCCTGAGAAGTATCGGAGCATTGCGTTGAGGTCACTTCATGATGATTCTGGACATTTGCGGGTGGAAAAGACCTATGGTTTTTCTTGCCCTGAATGAAGTTGGAGGTTGAAGAGTATTGCAAATCGTGCATTTGCTGCATACGCTGGAAGACACTGCCTGTGCAGGCAGCTCCTTTGTCATACCTGCAGAGTGCAGGGCTCCTGGACCTGGTGTGTATGGATTTCCTGTCTATAGAACCCGATGCCAGCAACACGGCCAATGTCTTAGTCATCACGGACCACTACACTGGATATGCTCAGGCTTTTCCTCCCAAGGACCAGAAGGCGACTATGGTGGCAAAAGTGTTATGGGAGAAGTATTTCATGCATTATGGCCTTCCCCAGGCGGATACATAGCGACCAGGGATGGGACTTCGAGAGTAGACTCATCTACGAGTTACTGGGCATGCTGGGAGTTGAGAAATTGAGGACCATGCCCTATCACCTGCAGAGCAATCCCCAGCCTGAGAGGTTTAAGCTTGGGACCCTGGAGATCAGCAAGGAGAGCAGGTGGAGTTAACATATCGGGCATCTGGTTCACTGTACCCGAAATGAAGCTACTGCGTGCACGCCATATGCAGGAAGCCAAGGCGTTACTAGTGAAGGCTTGAAACATGGATTGTCCCATATAACTGCTGAAAAGGCATGTTTAATTGGGGCCCATGCAACTGTCCGAGGCTACACCTTTAGTTTGGAGAAAGTGGGAGAAACCTAAGTCAAACTTGAGAGTAAGAACTAGTTCTACCAGGTGAGGAAAGATGGTGATGAAGGGGAACTGATGAGGTCTGTTGTCTAGAAAGAAGCAGAACTTTAAGGACTTCCTGGAAGGGGATGAAAATGTATAAACACTAAACCCATAGTGAAAATAAAGTGATCTGGGCCAAGTAACTGAAAGTGATTGAAGTGATGGAGAGATTACAGACCAGATAATGTTCTAAGTGTCAGTTGCCAGAAAAACATTGGCAAGAACTCGAGGAAGAATACTTCCTACATTTTAAAATTAGGACAACATTATTTGTTACATTGATAAAACCAGACAGGCTTCCGAATACCATTGCATCTCTATTGGTAGAGTAATCCTTCAATACCGAACCATGTGAATAGCCTGGATTGTGGGACTCCAGGTCGGTCTTACAAGAGATATTGTTAAGCCTGGAAAACTGTAGCTATGGAGGAAAGATTGGATAAGTTTGGGTTGTTTTCTAGTCTTGAGATGTATAAAATTGGGAGGATTAAATGGCAGAAATGAGAAGGGCTTATTTCCCAAACGGGGATTAAAAATAAAACTGAGGAGCATAGAAACTGCTAGTAGTATTAAAAGTATTTTCACTCAGAGGATGGTAGAGGGATCTGAAATACTTCCAAGGCGTAAATTCCCCTCATATATAAAAAGTAAATGAATATCTGAAGCGCTGTGATCAACTGGGCTACAGAGCCTGAGGTAGGACGTAGAATTAGAACGGGTAGCTCTTTTCTCGACCATCACAGATACAATTCCCATCATATTCATTTTTATGGTTCTGTGAGATTGGCTGAGGAAATAAGCAGGTAGGTTTTATTTTCAGAAACGCAATTTAGTTGTTCAACTAATTTTTGAAAGTGTTTATACTTGTAAACTTTCAACTTAAAAGACTTCCTGTTATCAAGTGTTTTTGGAATGTGTCATCTCAGGTGTTTACAGAGAGAACATTTTGAGATGCAGACGTACCCTTTTTAACAATGCAACTCAATGACACATTAGATCCTTCACCCTTTCCAGCTCTTTGCAGATTCAGTCCTGAAAACAAAAAGCAGAAAACTAATTTTGAGCTTAAGAGCTTGGCAGATAAATATCATATTGTCTTTGGAATTTTGCAGTGACACAGGATCACAGATCGACATTGTAGACTGCTTCTCTTTTCACAAATTCTGCCTGATTCCGTGCGTGTTACAGCAAGCTACTCACAACATTTCTGAGCCAAATCCCAGAGTCTCAGAAGCACAGCAAATATCATAGATTATCATTAAACTGCAGAATAGAATGAATTATGTCACTGGATGGAACAATCAGCTATTGAAAGAAAACCTGCTAGAAATTTAGGTAAACTTTTTGAAAGCAGAAATCAAAATATCACAGATGCTGGAAATGTAAAGAGAATGACAAAATATTCAGCAGGTGAAGCAGTGTCTAAAAAGAGAGAAACAAAATTACTGAAATAATATTTCAAAAGTCACTGTCATTGTTTCATGCTTCACCTCCTCAGTAGAAAATACTGTACTACTCTTTAAAGAAGTCTGCTAAATAAATGAACAACAGTCACGTGCAACCTAATTTTAAAAAAGTACTTTCAATAGGGGAGAAGGCATCCCATTATGTTTAACTTATAAAACAGTGATACTACCAATATTCTGAGAAGTCCTTTTCCAACTAAGGCTGTATTGCCCAGTGACATTACCTTTGTAGAGAAAGTGGTTCAGCCTTGGGCTTCTCAGCAGCAATGGAGGAAGGGGTTTTGATTTGTGGTTTGGTGGAACTGGACACTTTGCTTAGTTTTGCTGGAGTCCTTTTAATCGATTCATCACAGGACTGGTAATACAAGAGAAAGAAAACGGTGAAATGTTCAAAGGTTCATTTTATTGTCAAAGTATGCACGTACAACTCTGATACTTGTCTTCTCCAGATAGTCCTGAAATACAGAAAGACATGAGAGTTGATGAAAGAAAAGACACCAACTCTCCCCACCATCAGTACGAAAAAGAAAAGAAACATTAACAATCCCCGACTCCCTGACTCACATAAAAAAAACAGCAACAATAACAATCTGCAATCCCCTGACTCACAGAGAAAAACAGCAACAGTAACAATCCCTGACCTGCTCACTTGCAGAAAAATCAGAGACAATGGCATTAAATCCACACTGCTCCCCCACAGGAAAAAAAATTACAATAACAATCCCCGACCCCCTCGCCTGCAAAACAGACCAGTCACAGTAACATCGAAACCCCCAACCCCACCTTACACACAAAATATTTACAGCTCACCCACCCACCAACCAGCCACAATTAAGAAAACACCAAAAACCTGAAGGAAACCAATATGAAGTACAGTCCAAAATTCACATATGTCTCAGAATATTGGAAACAGCTTTCCATCGGCATACGAAGACAGTGGCTGCAAACTCAACAAATCAGCAAAAGCATTTTCAACTTAATAAATCCAATTTTAGTTGGTAAATTAATCAAGGCTGACAACTGAAAATATTCAGAGGATGGCAAATCAATTTGGCTAAATGCTGTAAAAAATAAATTGTAAAGACTGCAACAATCCAGATTTCTCCAAACTTTCAGAAAGCATTGCCTCCTGCTGCTTTAACATAGCAGATACAAAGCAGGAGAATAGCAGCGATTGGGGAGAGACAACCGAACGCACTATTGAATGCTGCATACTTTTCAAAGACTTTTGGAAGTCAGAAGCAATATAGCAATTCAAAGAGCCATAAGAATGAGTTGAGGGTGATATAAAGGATTTTCCAGCAATGGAACAGAAACAAAAAGAATAAAGGTAGATCAAGTCCCTTGAATAATCATATACTTAATTTCCTCAAACACCAGGAAATCTGCACATGCTGGAATTTCAAGCAACACACATAAACGTTCACCAGCAACTGTTATGTGTTACTTAATTTCCTCAACAATTTTCCAAATTAAACAATGAATATTGTGGATAGCAAATTGAGTTTGGAGTAGTATATACTTACAAGTTTCTTATTGCCCTAATCAAAAATTGGCAGGGCAGTCAAGGTGAGAAGGTACGACGATAATCTTACCCTTAGCTCTTTAATGAGACTGGCCTCCTGTGCCTTCAATCTCTCCTTCCGAAGCTTCTGCTCTTTCTTCAATTTGTTTACAACAGATTTATGTTTCCTCAGATCATCTTTCAGTGCATGAATCCTCCCCTCGATATCACTCTGCTCAGATACTTTCTTTGTTAGGGATGCAATCAAATCAAAGTTGTAATAGTAGTAGCTTCCAATTCAACCAATTATTTATCATTCAAAATACATATCTCAGCAGGGTGAAATCAACTAACAATTTTACTTAGTTTCTATTCATTTATTGCTACTTGAAGCTTAAATTTCCAATTAAAATCCACCTGATTCAATGCAGAAATAGCTGCAAGAATTAAATGGAAACTCTCACATACCATTTTGTTTTGTTTATCACACATGTCCTGAGATCTCCAGTGGCAGGAAATGCATTTTGATTTTGACACTGTCCTCCTGGTACCATTCTCCCGTAAATATAATCAAAAGCTGTCACTGTACAGTGCAATCAGATCCATAACGCACTAAATGCACTCTTAAAGCTCAGAATACTACTAACACACAGCTGAGCAAAGCCATAGACTCTTAAATACCTTCTTAATTGGCCCAGTAAGCCGACAGATGAAGGGCAAACAGGGAAGGAAAGAAATACTGATATCCCCCAAAATACCAATTACGCACATAAAGCCCCAACCTCGTCGGACACCGACCGGCCAGAGTCACGGCCTCGTTGGAGACGTGGCTCACACTCTCAACAGCAAATACAGTTGTGGACTCATTGAGATCACAAGCAGGGAAACATCAGGAAACAATTTAAATATAAAATTGGATTTTTAAAAAAATCAAAGTTAATGGTGAGCATTGCATCAATAGGCAGAGAAACACTTGCTGCAAAATAGATTACACGCAGCATTTCACTAACCAAAGTTAGAACTCACTGACCACTGCTTTTAAACCTTTTCCTTTGTGTGGTACAAATCTTGCCAGTGAGTTTTCATGTTGATTTCCAGAGTTCAATTTGATTCGGGCTATTTAATCCCACACCCTGTCAGACCTGTACTGGATATGCTTGGCATGCTAGGCATTTAGTTCTGAAGTGCAACTTTGAGCACGACACATCGGAGGTTACCCATTTTCATTATTATTGCTGTTCCTGCTACTCGCTCATTCTTTGATTTGGCTGAAAACTACCATTATAACAGTGAGGACTTTGGGAGGAAGCACAGATGCATCATTCACTCAGTTCTTCCAGTTGAATATAGTTTCACAAAGTTTATTCCAGGCTCTGGTTTAATTGAAGGTGGGGATCTTTACTGGAGAAGTGTCCTCATGTTAGCTAACCTATCACCATCACGACTGTGTGAACCAGGGTGGCAGAACTTTGATCAGATCCATTGGTTGGGGAACTGCTGAACTCTTCATTGAAGATGAGAAAATCTGCAGATGTAGGAAATCCAAAGTAATACCCAGAAAATGCTGAAGGAACTCAGCAGGCCAGGCAACAGCTACGGAAAAGAGTTAACAGTCGTGGAACAGTCCATGTTTCGAACCTAAACAGGCATCACTCCACAACTCTTCCTACGCTACAAAGATAACTGCATTGGTCCTGCTTCCAGCACCCATGCTGAGCTCATCATTTTCCTCAACTTTCTCCAATTTCCACACTGCCCTCAACTGGCCCGTTTCTGACACCTCTCTCCCCTTTCTCGATCTCTGTCTCCATCTTTGGAGACAGTTTATCTACTGATACTCTTTACAAACCCACTGACTCTCACAGCTCTCTGGACAAAACGTCTTCCCACCCTATCACTTGCAAAATTGCCATTCCCTAGCGTCAGTTCCTCCATCTCCACTGCATCTGCTCCCACAATGAAGCTTTTCATTCCAGAACAACTGAGATAGCCTCCTTCTTCAAAGAAAAGGGCTTCCTTTCCTCCACTATCAACGCAGCCCTTAACCACATTGCACAAATCACCCTCAACCCTTCCACCTGCCGCCACACGAGGGATAGGGTTCCTCTTGTCCTCACCTATCACCACACAAGCCTCTGCATCCCGCACGTAACCCTCTGTAACTTCTGCTATCTCCAAAGGGAACCCACCACCAAGCACATCTTTCCGTAGGAATCACTCCCTACACGACTCCCTTGTCCACTCATCCCTCCCCACTGATCTCCCTCCTGGCACTTATCCTTGCAACTGGAACAAGGGCCACACCTTCCCCTACACCTCCTTCCTCACTACCATTCAGGGCCTCAAACAGCCCTTCCACGCCAGGTGACACTTCACCCATGCGTCTGTTGGGATCACATTGTATCTGGTGCTGCCTCCTATATATTGATCAGACCAGATTGGGAGACTTTTGTCAAGCAGCTTCGCTCCATCTGCCACAAGAAGCGGGATTTTCCGGTGGCCAGCCATTCCAACTCTACTTCCCATTCCAATATGTCAGTCCATGGTCTCCTGTCACTGTGAGGCCACCCTCAAGTTGGAGGGGCAACAGCTTATTTTTTGTCTGGGTCATCTCCAACCTGATGGCACAAACATTGATTTCTCAAACTTCGATTTCTCAAATTTCCAGTAACTGCCCCTCCTCCTCTCCATTCATTTCCCTCCCGCACCTCATCTCCTTACCTGCCCATCACCTCCCACTGGTGCTCCTCCTCCTTCCCTTCTTCAATGGTCCTCTGTCCTCTATCAAATACCCCCTACTCCAACCCTTTACCCCTTTCACCAATCAACTTCCCAGCTCTTTACTTTAACCCCTCCACCTCTCCCAGTATCACCTATCACCTGCCAGCTTGTATCTCTTCCTTCCCTTCCTCCTACCTTCTTTTTCTGACTCCTTCTTCCTTCCATTCCAGTCGTGAAGGTTTTCGGCCTGAAACATCGATTGCTTACTCTTTTCCGTTAATGCTGTCTGGCCTGCTGAGTTCCTCCAGCATTGTGTGTGATGCATCTGTTTACTGCATGCTGCTTTTGCCATTTAACAAGCTGATGGTTCTGTGTAGCAGCTCTATTCAGTTCAGATCCACCCAATGCAACTTGTAAAACTTCTTTCTATACTCGCCACTGAACTGGCATTGGTCCCTAGCTTGATAGTAATGGTCAAAAGGAGTGATAGACCAGGCCTCAAGATTACAGTTTGCAGCTGAATACAATTCTGCTGATATGGACAATTGCAACCCTTCATTAGCAACTAGATTTACTGAGACTGTCCCATCAGTACTGAGCTGTAATGTTAGCTGTGCTTACATGGAATTCTGTGAGTACCTACCGAGTATAAATACTGAAAAGCTCACACATAGCTGTTGGAAACTTCATACCTGATTGTGTCACAGATACAGATTCGTCAGACGAGCTGCAGGATCCTTGGCATGACTGTAAACCAGGGCTGGAGTTATTCTTCCTATCAGCTTCGTTTGATGCAAGTACACTCACTTCTGAGGAAGCAGACTGCACAAGGGCAAGTGAATGGCAATAGATTAGTTCCTGAGCTGTTAGTATTTTCTGATTTGATAAAATAAAGATTAGATGGTCAGGAAGTTTGCAAAAGTTTAACATCCAGCAACTTAAAGTCTGCACATCCGTCCACTGGATTGCCCCCTCCCTGCCCTTTCAAAGTGTCCCATTATATCCTTCCATATATTTCACTAAACTGCTCCAACCTATTGGCACAAACTCTCAAAGTTTAATGTTCATCTCAAACATGTTACCCTTGAAAGAACCATACAAGAAACACCCCCTCAACCAAATTGATCTAAAAATAACCTACCAAATCATACCAAATAACATATAAACCTAAAATAACACTAACATATAGTAAAAGCAGGAATGATATGATAAATACACAGTGTGGCAGCTCGCCCACACGGGAAGCGAACCGGCTCCAGCAGTCTTGGGCGAGTCTGCAGCCAGCGGCAACCGAGAGGGCTCTGAGCGCGGGGCAGACCTCGGCCTGAAAGCCGACGTCACTTCCGCCCTGCGAAGAGCGGGGGATGCTGGGAGCAGGCACTTAAGCGTGCGCAGTTTGAAACAGTAAACAGTTCAACCAGACCATGCTCGACTCAGTGTGTTGCTTTCACTCGTTGCATATCAGCGTGACCACAACAGCCTATATAAAGTAGAAATAATATATGTAGAGCAGTGGTCCCCAACCTCCGGGCCGCGGACCGATACCGATCCGCGAAGCATGCAGTGGTGCAGCGGTAGCCAGGACACACCCAGCACATTTTTTTAAAAGGGCTGAAATAAACAAGCTAATTAATGCTGAGCTCGCTGCATTGGCACTGCTTCCTGCATGCATGCTAAGCTCGTTGACTTCGTTAACTTTGCCTCCAACTTTCACCCTGCCCTCAAGTTTACCTTTATACCTCATTGTCGCCAAACAATTGGTACTAGAACGTACAATCATCACAGCGATATTTGATTTTGCGCTTCACACTCCCTGATTACAAATATTAAATATTAAAGATATTAAAAATAGTAAATATTAAAAATTTGAATTTTAAATCATAATTAGAAAATAGAAAAATGGGAAGTAAGGTAGTGTAAAAAAACCGAGAGGCAGGTCCAAATATTTGGAGGGTACGGCCCAGATCTGGGTCAGGATCTGTTCAGCAGTCTCATCACAGTTGGAAAGAAGCTGTTCCAAAATCTGTCTGTATGATTCTTCAAGCTCCTGAACCTTCTCCTGGAGCGAAGAGGGACGAAAAGTCTGTTGGCTGGGTGGGTCGTGTCCTTGATTATCCTGGCAGCACTGCTCCGACAGCGTGCGATGTAAAGTGAGTCAGACTTTTTGTTCCAATGTACACAGTAAAGAAAACGACACAGAATGACATTCATGATCCCAGTACATTAATATTCACCTCTTTGGGCAAGTTGGGATTAAAAAAAAGAAATCACTCTAAATTGTTCTCCGAGGCAAAAAAAATAAGGGGAAAGTTCACAGTTGTCCATACAATTGGCTTTAATTGATTCCTAATCTAAATTACCTTACCACTAATGGTTAGTCAAATAACCTCACACCTCCTCCCTTGCAGGAAGCAAAGAATCTTTAAAATATAGAAACGGTCTTTGAGAAAAACAAATCCTGGCACTTCTAGGAGAACCGCCAACTGAAGAAAACTCAATTCTATCGTTGACTTGTTTCCAAACTGCATCAGGCTTGTTTAGACATTCCTTTGCAAACTTCTGATGCTGAAATTTGTGGTGAGGATGCAGGAAAAGTTTTCTTCTGATGACTCTTCCATGAAGGTCATATTTGTTCAGTGTCACTGCACAGTAGAACAGTGCACCACCACTCCAGAGTCTGCTAAATCTTCCTGAAGGTCTTTTGCAGTCAAACAGGGGTTTTGATTTGCCTTTCTAGCAATCCTACAAGTAGCTCTCTTGGAAAGTGTTGTTGGTCTTACAGACCTCAACTTGACCTCCACCGTTCCTGGAACTGCCACTTCTTAATTACGTTATGAACTGAGGAAACGGCTATCTGAAAACGCTTTGGTATCATCTTATAGCCTTCTCCTGCTTTGTGGGCATCATTTATTTTAATTTTCAGAGTGCTAGGCAGCTGCTTAGAGGAGCCCATGGCTGCTGATTGTTGGGACAAGGTTTGAGGAGTCAGGGTATTTATAAAGCTTTGTAATTTGCATCACCTGGCCTTTCCTAACGATGACTGTGAACAAGCCATAACCCTAACAAGCTAATTAAGGTCTGAAACCTTGGTAAAAGTTATCTGAGAACTCAAATCTTTTGGGGTGCCTAAACTTTTCAATGGTGCTCCTTTCCTTTTTTTCACTCTAAAATTGTACAAAACCAAAATAATACACTAATCTTGCTCAATATGTTGAAAAGAATGTTTCATCTTCAACGTTATGATTTTTTGGAGATCAGTTCATCTTCTACTCACTTAACTATTCACAGTAACAGAAATTTTGACCAAGGGTGCCCAAACGTTTTCCTGCCTCTGTATGTCAATTTAGGCAGCTGCAAGTACCATGATGTTTACTTCTGCATAGACTGCAAGTCAACGTTATTTTTTTTTCAATAATATTACTGGTATTGTGAAAATGGTATTCTTCACCATCCACTTCAAGGTTCGACATGTGTGTTTAGAGATGCTCTTCTGCACACCACTGTTGTAACGTGAGGTGATTTGAGTTACTGTCACCTTCCTGTCAGCTTGTACCAGTCAGTTGTCGTTTTGGGCCAAGATGCTTCATCAGGACTAGAAAAAAAAAGATGAGATCAGAGTAAGAAGGCGGGGGAAGACGTACAAGGTTGTGGGTGAGAGGAGAAACCAGGAGATGGGGAGTGGTGAGGTAAAGAGCTGAGAAATTGGTGAAAGAGAAAGTGCTGGAGAAGCCGGAATCTGACAGGAGAGGACAGAAGGCCATGGAAGAAAGGGAAGGGGGAAGAGCACCAGAGGGAGGTGATGGGCAGGTAAGGAGATAAGGTGAGGGAGCAAAATGGGAATGGGGAATGGTGAAGTGGGGGGGTCATTACCGGAAGCAGGAGAAATTGATGTTGATGCCATCAGGTTGGAGGCTACCCAGACGAAATAAGGAGTTGTTCCTCCAACCCGAGTGTGGCCTCATCGCGGCAGTAGAGGAGGCCATGGACCGACATGTTGGAATGGGAATGGGAAATAGAATTAAAATTGGTGGCCACCAGGAGAAGTGCCACACCTGCCCCTGGATCTCCTCCCTCACTACCATTCGGGGCCCAAACAATCCTTCCAGGTGAGGCGACATTTTACCTGTGAGACCTGGCCCAGACTGGGAGACCACTTCGACGAGCACCTACAGTCCATCCAGCAGAAGAAAACAGGACCTCTCAGTGGCCACAAATTGACCTGGATGAGGAAGTGGAGGGATAGGTTAGTAAATCTGCTGACGACACAATGGTTGGCGGGGTTGTGGATGGTGTGGATAGCGGGACATTGATAGGATGCAAAACTGGGCTGAGAAGTGATAGATGAAGTTCAACGCAGATAAGTGAGAGATGGTTCATTTTGGTCGGTCAAATATGATGACAGAATATAGTATGAATGGTAAGACTCTTAGCAATATGGTGACCTTTTATCCAATAGTTTCATTTAATTGTTTATCAGTCTTTCAGTCTTTTTTTTTCAAAGTTTTAGATTTGATCTGAAAGTCTTTCTTTCTTTCTTTTTTCATCATATCTTCAAAATGGACTGCCATTCCTTTTTTTTTGTTTTGGTTTTTTTTTAGTGTAGTGGTTTTTTTTTCCTTTTCATTTAAGACCCGATGTTTTTTCCCTTTCTCTTCATAATCTGCTAAGGGAATTGTTATTTTCATTTTTTATTATATATTTTATACTAGTTTAACAATATCTATGATTTTGACAATGTCTAACTTAATCTTGGAGTATATTGTTACAGGTACATATATTTGAATGAATTCTCCTCTTGATTGTATTTATGCTTTTTTTTAAATCAATGAAAAGATTAATGAAGAAAAAGACTCTTGGCAGTGTGGGGGATCAGAGGGATCTTGGGGTCCGAGTCCATAGGACACTCAAAGCTGCTGCGCAGGTTGGCTCTGTGGTTAAGAAAGCATACAGTGTATTGACCTTCATCAACCGTGGGATTGAGTTTCGAGCCTGGGGGGGGGGTAATGTTGCAGCTATATCGGACCCTGGTCAGACCCCAGTTGGAGTACTCTGCTCAGTTCTGGTCGCCTCACTATTGGAAGGATGTGGACACTGTGGAAAGGGTGCAGAGGAGATTTACAAGGATGTTGCCTGGATTGGGGATCATGCCAAGTGAACTCAGTCTTTTCTCCTTGGAGCGGCGGAGAATGAGAGGTGACCTGATAGAGGTGTATAAGATGATGAGAGGCATTGATCTTGTGGCTAGTCAGAGGCTTTTTCCCAGGGCTGAAATGGCTAATATGAGAGGGCAGAGTTTTAAGGTGCTTGGAATGGTGCCGGAGGATTGGCTCATGTAGTTCCATTGTTTAAAAAGGGTTCTAAGAGTAAACCTGGCAATTATCAGCCTGGGAGTTTGATGTCAGTGGTGGGTAAATTGATGGAAAGTATTCTCAGAGATGGTATATATAATTATCTGGATAGACAGGGTCTGATTAGGAACAGTCGACATGGATTTGTGCATGGAAGGTCATGTTTGACAAATCTTATTGAAATTTTCTGAAGAGGTTACTAAGAAAGTTGACGAGGGTAAAGCGGTGGATGTTGTCTATACGGACTTCAGTAAAGCCTTTGACAAGGTTCCACATGGAAGGTTAGTTAGGAAGGTTCAATGGTTCGGCATTAATATCGAAGTAGTCAAATGGATTCTGCAGTGGCTAGATGGGAGACGCCAGAGAGTAGTGGTGGATAACTGTGTGTCAGATTGGAGGACGGCGTGTAACGGTGTTTCTCAGGGATCTGTACTGGGTCCAGTGTCGTTTGTCATATATATTAATGATCTGGATGATGGGGTGGTAAATTGGATTAGTAAGTATGCAGATGATACTAAGATAGGTGGCGTTGTGGTTTTCAAAGCCTGCAGAGAGATTTAGGCCAGTTAGAAGAGTGGGCTGAAAGATGGCAGATGGAGTTTAATGCTGAAAAATATGAGGTGCTACATTTTGGTAGGACTAATCAAAATAGGACAGACATGGTAAATGGTGGGGCATTGAAGAATGCTGTAGAACAGTGGGATCTAGGAATAATGGTGCATTGTTCCCTGAAGATGGAATCTCATGTGGATAGGATGGTGAAGAAAGCTTTTGGTATGCTGGCCTTTATTAATCAGAGCATTGAGTATAAGAGTTGGGAGGTAATGTTGAAATTGTATAAGGCATTGGTAAAGCCAAATTTGGAATATTGTGTACAGTTCTGGTCACCGAATTATAGGAAAGATGTCAATAAAATTGAGAGAGTACAGAGGAGGTTTCATCTCCTAAGTTACAGAGAAAGGTTGAACAAGTTACGTCTTTATTCTTTGGAGCGTAGAAGGTTGAGGGGGGACTTGATAGAAGTGTTTAAAATTGTAAGGGGAATTGATAGAGTTGACGTGGATAGGCTTTTTCCATTGAGAGCGGGGGAGATTCAAACAAGAGGACATGAGTTGAGAGTTAAAGGGCAAAAGTTTAGGGGTATCATGAGGGGGAACTTCTTTACTCAGAGAGTGGTAGCTGTGTGGAACGAGCTTCCAGCAGAAGTGGTTGAGGCAGGTTCGATGTTGTTGTTTAAGGTTAAATTGGATAGATACATGGACAGGAAAGGAATGGAGGTTTATGGGCTAAATGCAGGTTGCTGGGACTAGGTGAGAGTATGAGTTTGGCACGGACTAGAAGGGCCGAGATGGCCTGTTTCCGTGCTGTAATTGTTATATGGTTATATGGAAGGAGATAGATTAACGTCTGTTACAAGCCTTGTGGCAGAGAGCGACTGAGAGTACGAGACTCCCCCGCCCCGGATAGGACGCCAGTCTATCGCAAGGTTAACCCCCAGCATTTTTTTGCCGATACCCATTCTCAGCTGGGTAGACTGGAGCATTGTGCAAGTGCCTTGCTCAAGGACACACACGCTGCCTCGGCCGAGGCTCAAACCCATGACCTTCAGATCGCTAGTCCAACGCCCTAACCACTTGGCCACGCACCACACAGAGATAAGTCAAGGGTATGTTTTTTACGCAGAGTGCGTGGAATGGGCTGCCAGCAACAGTGGTGGAGGCATATGTGATAGGGTCTTTTAAGAGACTCTTAGGCAGGTATATGGAGCTTAGAAAAATAGAGAGCTAAGGTTAATTTCTAAAGGAAATACCCATTCCCATTCCCATTCGGGCATACCAGATAATGGCCTCCTCTTTTGCCACAATGAGGCCACTCTCATGGTGGAGGAGCAACATATTCTGTCTAGGTGTTCTCAAGCCGATGCCATGACAGATTTTATTTTCCAGTTCCCTTCTCTCTGCTTCGATTCCTCATTCTGGCCTCTTGCCTCATCTCCTCACCTGCCTGTCACCTCCCCTACCCCGGTGCCCCTCCTTCCTCCCTCTCTCCCATGGCCCACTCTCCTCTCTTATTAAATTCCACCTTCTCCAGCCATTTACCTTTCCCACCCACCTGGCTTCACCTATCACCTTCCAGCTATCCTCCCCCCGCCCACTTTTTATTCTGGCGTCTTCCCCATTCCTCTCCAGCCCTGAAGAAGGCTCTGTGCCTGAAACATGGACTGTTTATTCCTCTGCATAGATGCTGCCTGACCTGCTGAGTTCCTCCAGCATTCTGTGTGCGTCCCTCTGGATTTCCAGCATCTGCAAAATCTCTTGTGTGCACGTGACCAATGAACCTACTAACCCAGATGTCTTTGCAAAGTGCGAGGAAACCAGAGCACCCGGAGGAAACCCGCACAGTCACAGGGTGAACAAACTATAACTCCGTATAGACAGCGGTGGCAATTGAACCCAGGTTGCTGGCACTGTAATGGCGTTATGCGAACTGCTATACCAGCCGCTTGTTTGAGGGGTAAATATCTGCCCCAGGACACTGTGAGAAACTTCCCTTCTCCAAATCAGTGATGCTGTAAGATATCTTAAATCCGTTTACAAAGGGTCTTGGTTTAACATCTCAGGCAAATGATGGTACCTCTGACCGTACAGCATTCCCTCGGTACTGCACTGAGAGTGTCAGTGGTATCAAGTCACCAGCTCATCTCTTGAGCTGCTATAATCCAACCACATGTCTGCAATGCTGGAAATTCAAGCAACACACACAAAGTGCTGGAGGAACTCAGCACTGAGGTGTTGTGCAGCATTACCATCATCTTAGTGGGAAGAGTTGTTTCCCTCAGACAGAAGTCTACCAGGCCAAATGGACATTCAAGGAGTATGGACAAACACTGGACAGGGTTTTCCACAGAGGGGTAACTCATTCTTAACTTCCAATACCAAGTGGGTCATCCCACAGATATCCTGACCTTGAAGAGGTCTCTGTGGGCGGCTGCAACCAGTTGATTGTTAATGGGTGTCATTAGTATATATAGTAGCACAGTGGCTAAGTTGCTAGACTTGCTCCTAGAGAACTGCGCTCTTAAATCCATCAAAACGAGTTCATATCTCACCATCGCAGCTGGGAAATTTAAATCTGAATCATTAAAGCAATTTCAAATATTAAAAATTAGTGTCATTATTTGTGTCTGTAAAGCACTGGATTGATGTCCAAGTTCACCTGGTTCAGCAAGGTCTGTAAACACCTGTAATCTCAGTAGTATGTTAGCTGTCAATTGCTCTTTGAATTGGCCCAGCAAGCCACTGCTCAGGAGTAGCTAAGGATGGGC
Organism: Mobula birostris; assembly: GCF_030028105.1. NCBI lineage: Eukaryota > Metazoa > Chordata > Chondrichthyes > Myliobatiformes > Myliobatidae > Mobula > Mobula birostris. The sequence continues at coordinate 40,747 of NW_027274566.1, forward strand.
AATAAATGCCTACCGCACATCCTGTGGGCAAATAATATTTTTAAAAAGTTGATGAGAAGTCGTGGAGAATCCAGCAAGTGAATGAATTGTTCTTCCTCAGTGTCCCATCCCACTGGTATCAGTGATCCCCACATACACAATTGTGGATTCTCCTCTTCGATCTCTGGTCACACCCAGTAGCAGCTGGCTTTGCCCATCTCCAGAGTCTGCTTGTGTGCTCTGTGATGGCGTGTGGGCAGCCGGAGTAGTGTCAGCCCCCTTGATGCCACACCCCATGTATGAGGTTTAACTAGATCTGGAGACAAAAAGGACTTCAGATGCGGTAATGTGGAGCCAACAAATCACTGGAGGAACTCAGCGGTCAGGCAGCAAATGTGCAGGAAGAGCGGCGCTCAATATTTTGGATTGAGAACTTGCTCAGTTGCTCCAGAACAAATCAAATGGGTATTCATGGCTACAAGCCCCTGGCTTCTCACAGTACATTAACATGGAACAATGCAGCATAGTACAGGTCCTCTGGCCCACAATGTTGTGCTGACCTTTTAACCTACTCCAAGAGCAATCTGACCCTTCGCTTCCTCCTAGCCCTCCATTTTTCTTGCGTCCATGTGCCTATCTAAGAGTCTCTTAAATGTCCCTAACATAACTGCCTCTACCAGTGCTTTCCACTCACTTTTAAAGATTAGTTTTATTTGTCACCTGATTATCAAAACATACCATGAAGTGCATCCACGAAGAAATCTGCAGATGCTGGAATTTCAAGCAACACACAGAAAAGTTATTGGTGAACGCAGCAGGTCAGGCAGCACCTCTAGAGAGAGGATCTTCTATATATTGGCGAGACCCGACGCAGACTGGGAGATCGTTTTGCTAAACACCTACGCTCTGTCTGCCAGAGAAAGCAGGATCTCCCAGTGGCCACACATTTTAATTCCACATCCCATTCCCATTCTGATATGTCTATCCACGGCCTCCACTACTGTAAAGATGAGGCCACACTCAGGTTGGAGTGGAGGAACAACACCTTATATTCCGTCTGGGTAGCCTCCAACCTGATGGCATGGACACTGACTTCTCAAACTTCTGCTAATGCCCCACCTCCCCCTTGTACCCCATCCGTTATTTATTTATATACACACACACACACACACACACACACACACACACACACACACACACACACACACACATTCTTTCTCTCTCTCTCCTTTTTCTCCCTCTGTCCCTCTCACTATACTCCTTGCCCATCCTCTGGGTTTCTCCCCCTCCCCATTTTCTTTCTCCCTGGGCCTCCTGTCCCATGATCCTCTCATATCGCTTTTGCCAAACAACTGTCCAGCTCTTGGCTCCATCCCTCCCCCTCCTGTCTTCTCCTATCATTTCGGATCTCCCCCTCCCCTTTCCAAATCTCTTAATAGCTCTTCTTTCAGTTTGTCCTGACGAAGGGTCTCAGCCCAAAACGTCGACTGTACCTCTCCCCAGAGATGCTGCCTGGCCTGCTGCGTTCACCAGCAACTTTGATGTGTGTTCAATGAAGTGCATCATCTGCATTAAAGACTAACAGTTTGTGGAAATGCTAGGGGCAGCCCGCAAGTACCTCAATGCTTCTGGCTGCCCACAACTTACTGATCCTAACCTGTATGTCTTGTATGGGAGGGAAACCATGTAGCCACGAGGAGAACATACAAACTCTTTACAAGGAGTGGTGGGAATTGAACCGGGACCGTTGGCACTGTAAAGCAATTGTGCTCACCACTTTGCTACCGCACCACTATTGTAAACCTCCTCTGCACCCTCTCTAAAGCTTCCACATCCCTCCCACAACGACTCAACTAGAACTGAACACAGTACTCCAAGAGTGGTCTAGCCAGAGTTTTATAGAGCTGCAACATTACCTCACGGTAATCCCCCGACTAAAAACTGCCAAAACACCATACTCCTTCTTAACCACCAGAAATTAAGAACATGGGACAAAGATTATGATTTCTTTATTAGTTTTCTGTGGGCTCAATGAGCAAACAAAGAGGGAGTGCTCAGCACCTGTAGTCATGGTGCATACAATGTCATGCTGTGATCCTTTGGTATGTGTGTTTAACTATCTTCAGTTCCAATGTTTCTTGGAGAAAGAGTGCTTAATCTTTCTGATTGTAAAGCTGATTCTGTGTTCATCTTTTCCTCTGTTTCCTGCCACACCATCTTTCACAAGCAACATGGGTGAGTATTCCTCATCCTTTCCTTCCACTTCAAACATAAGTCACCGGGAACTGGCAGCCGACATCTCTCAAGTCTCCAGGACCCGGTTCTGTCGGCAAGCACTTGAAGTGACGCCTCAGCCTTTTCACAGTAAGTACTTGCCTAGTAAGAGGTTATCAGGAAGCAGATCAGATGGCAAGCAGGTTCCACAGATCCCCTTCAACACTCGTCTGAACATGCTGTCTCGATGTGTAACTTGGTTCAGGTGCCACCTTGGGATTTGACACCACGCACTGTTGTAATTGTGAGCAATGATTGGGACTGCTTCTGACGGTACTGGTACTGGAATTGCTTTATTTTTGTCACATATGCCGAGATACAGTAAAAAACTTATCTTGCACGGTGTCCATACAGATCAGATCATTACACATTGCACTGAACCAGAAACTATAGCAATGCAGAATAAAGCTGCCAAAAAAATGCAGTGCAGGTAAACAATGAAGTACAAAATCATAATGTGGTAGATTGTGAGGCCAAGAGTCCACCTTATCGTCTGTTTAAGAGTCTTTTAAGAGTGGAATAGAAGCTGTCTTTGAACCTTTTGGGACATCTCTTGTATCTTCTGCCCGATGGGAGAGGGGGGGAAGAGCCAATGTCCTGGGTAGGTGGGCTCTTTGATAGTGCTGGCTGCTTTACTGAGGCAGTGAGAAATGTAGTCAATGTCCACAGAGGAGAGTGTCGTCCTGAGATGTGTCCACAACTCTCTGCAGTTTGGTGCGGTCGTGGGCAGAGCAGTTGCTGTACCAAGCCATTATATAGCGAGACGGTGACAATCTGGGGTTTGAGGGCTCAGTGGTTATAAGGTGGTGGAGAAGGCACATGGGATGCCTGCCTTCATCAGTCATCGCATAGAGTACAAGAGCTTTGACAACTTTACAAATCAGTGGTGGTGTAGCCTGTACATTCCTGGAAGGATGTTATTGCACTGGAGAGAGTGCAGAGGAAATTGCGGGCATATTCCCTGAGTTGGAGCATTAGAGCTATGAGGAGAGATTGGGAAGGCTGGGTTTGTTTTCCCTGGAGTGGAAGAGGCTGAGGGATGACCTGATAGAGCTGGAGCTAATACAAATCTTTTTGCCTTGGTGGGGGTGTCTAAAACAAGAGAGTGCAGGTTTAAGATTCAAGATTGAAAATTGTTTAATGTCATTTCTAGTACACAAGTGTAAAGAACAAAATAATTGTTACTCCAGATCCGATGTAGCACAATAAAACACAATAGGATAAAGCACACAATAATAACAAAATACAATAAATATAAATAGTTTATATCCATAGATTGATTGTATGTCTATAAAGTGATGCTAGGCACAGGAGTGTCTGTACACAAGGTGACTTGATAGGAAATGATAAAGAAATGGTGGTTGGGAGTGTGGAGGGGTGGGTTAGTGGGTGGACATGTTGATCAGCCTTTCTGCTTGGGGAAAGTAACTGTGTTTGAGTCTGGTGATCCTGGTGAGGATACTACACAGCCTCCTTGATGGGAGTGGGACAAACCGTCCATGAGCAGGGTGGGTGGGATCCTTCACGATATCACTGGCCCTCTCCTGGCACCTTTCTGTATATACTGTGTGTCCTTGATGGTGGGTAGGTTAGTACCGGTGATGTGTTGGGCAGCTTTGACTGCCTGTTGTAGAGACTTCCTGTCTGACGCAGAGCAGTGTCTGTACCGAGCAGTGACACAGTGTGTTAGGATTATCCCCACTGCGTACCTGTAGAATGACATGAGGATACAGCAGATGTACATAATCCTGCTCTCTTCAGCCTCCTCAGAAAGTTGAGGTGTTGGAGAGCTTTCCTCATTGTGCGGTATGTGTTCTGGGACCATGAGATGTGCACTCCCAGGAGTGTGAAACTGCTGACAGTTTCCAGTGCTGTGCTGCTGATGTAAAGAGGGGTGTGAGTGGTGTGAGTTCCCGTGGAGATGATCACCATCTCCTTTGTCTTAGTGACGTCGATTTACATGGTTATTTACATGGCACTGGGTCTCGAGTTCTTCCGCCTGCTTTTTGCAGGCCATCTCATCGTTGTTGATGAGTCCCACCACTGTTGTGTTATTGGCATGACAGATGCGGCATCACCATTAAGATGAGAGATTTAGAGGGGATATGAGGGAGGAATTTTTTCTCCAGGAGGGGCAGAGGGGGGTGACGGGAATCTATCTGAGAGGGTGCTGAAGGCAGAGACTCTCACAACATTTAAGAAGCATCTCAACAAGTCAACAAGATTTGTCGTGACACAGGCTATGGATGTAATGTGGGTAAATGGGATTAATGTACGTGATACAACATGGTGGGTTAAAGGGCCTGTTTCTGTACTGTGACTCAGTACTCCCTGTTTGAGGATTGAACCTTCAGTGCGACAGTGGCTTTGGATTCCCATTCTGACGACAGCTCTCCAGGCCTTTTTTGACTTTAAGCCAGGAAGTACCCTGGCTCCCGCTACATGGAAAAAAATCTTCTCGTCTGAATGGCCATCCTCCTCGCTCTGAGTCTGCAGTTCCTGGTTCCAGCCAAGTGAAACAGCATCTTTGTGTCTGTCCTGTTTGAATTGAACTGACCCTATCCGGTGGAGCTGAGGGGAACCCGTTACATGCCTTATTATCAAAGCAAGGAAGAAGGCTTTATTTATTTGCTTTCTAGATTCTTATACAGGATGTCATACTGGCAGTGAGGATAGTGCACCTGTTGTTAGTTGCTTTGTATAATGCCAGCAGTTTGCTCTCCATAGGAGGTTTAAAGCTTTTAACTGTATTACGATGCCAAAATATCAAAGTACATCAGATCATCCTCTTCAGTCCTGACCTGACAAGTGCTTTAACCTCCAAGCCAAGAAATGTTATCCTTTGGCTCAGATGGTGTGTGAGTCAGAACTTCCACAACCCGTGGACTGTTACAGACAATTCTTAGATCTTTCTACAGTACTGCCATCCACGTCATAATTTCTGTCAGAAGGAAACAGCTCACAAAGAGGAATATTTATAATTCTAGAATGTGCTGCGCTCTCTCCACTGTCTTTCTCACTGTTGCTGTCTCTCTGTCTCCCCGTTGTCACCTCCCTGCTCTTCCCCTTCACCTCTCTGTCTCCTTGCCCCTGTCTCCCTCTCCCTCTTTACATATTTCGCTCCCCAGTCTCTCTCTCTCTTGCTCTCTGTCTGTTTGCCTCTTTCTCTGCTTACCTCTCATTTAATCCCTGCCTCATCTATCTCCATCTCTCCCTTCTTTCTCACACTCTTCCTCCTCCCCCTCCCCCCTCCCCCTTCCCCCTATAGGGCCAAGGGTCAAAAATGGGCAGATGAAACTAGCTAGCTGGACAACACAACTGGCACAGACAAGCTGGACCAAAGGGCCTATTTCTGTGCAGTTTCACCCTGTGACACTATTGTTAGCAAACTTGGAATGATGACATTTGGTGCCCTGAGCTAATTTGTTGCTGGATGATGAGGGGCAAGAGTGAAGCACTGATCCCTGCAGTATCCCACAGCACTGATAACCAATCCCCATCCATGTTGCCCTCAATTCCAGCCTTGCCCTCAGTACATACAGCCTCACCAGCTCGCTGTTAGGATGACAGAAAGCATCAACAACGCCCAGTCTTACAGCACCTTTAGTATATTGAACTGTCTCTCATCGCTTCATAAATCAGTGTTGGGGGAGAAAGGGCCACTGGGACAGAAATAAATGGAGATTTGAGAATTATTTTTCGAAAGAGAAGGAGCAGCAGCTTTTGGGAGGATGTCCCAGAGGCAGAATCAGGTTGAGTGAAATCTCCACCACCAAAGCAGGGCAAAGGTTTGTTGATGTAGATCCTCCTGGAGGGGATATGTTGAGAGAAGAGGTGGGCTGAGGCTGTAGGAAGGCAGCATTGGTCAATCCTAAGGTGGTGATAGAGGAATGAGACCTGCTGCAGGACAGGAAGCATGTGGTGGTGTGATCAATACTAGGGGAGGGCAGGAAGGGTGTCTGGGAAGCAGCTGTGGTCATGCAGTGTTATAACTGCGATACCCTTTTGTATGGAGTTGGCTGACGGGAGGTAGCATAGTAACAGCAGGAGTGGTTAAATTGTGGCAGTGACAATTGAAATTCAGTTAATCAACTGATTAAATAGTTAGATTCAGTTAATCAAATAAACAGTCCCCTAAGACGGACCTGTGATCTCCCAGTCTACTTCATCATGGTCCTTACACGTTACTGTTTACTTGGACTGCACTTTCTCTGTAGCTGTTACACTTTATTCTGCACTCTTTTATACGACTTCAATGTGCTGCTGTAATGTAATGATCTGTACCAGTGGCTAAACATGTTTCTCACTGTACTTCCGCACATGCGACAATAATAAACCAATTTTACCCATTTTCATCCAGAATTTGGGGACAAAATAAAATGTAGCTTCAGTAATGGTGAGCATGAAACCATTGAATTGTCAAAGAAACTCTCTTGGATCACTGATGTCCTTCAGGGAAGGAAATCTGCCAGCCTTACTGTGTCTGGCCTGTGCATGACTTCTGTCTCAAGAGTGTGATGGACTCTTAACTGACCTCTGAAACAGTCAGCTGCACAAAAATATTATCCTCATTGCAAGGCTGGGAGCAGCTTAAGGTTACGTACGTCCGGCCCTCTTTCAGTGCTATTCTAATGATTGAGACGGGATTAACCCACGCAGGGCTGTTTCGTTCTGTTACTGTGGGACTCCTAGGATACAGCTTTTGTTAAGAGCTGCCCCTGTAGCATTGCCTATAATACTGTGTTCTCGCTCCCTCCACAGGCTCGGCGGGGAAGCGATACGGAAAGGAGGAGTCCGGACAGTAAGGCAGATAGCATCGGAAGTGGCCGTGCCATCTCAATTCAGCAGGTGGGTTTCAGCCAACTCTGTGTAGGGTGCACTGATCCATACCGAATGAGTCTCCTTATAGCTGCGCCACAACTTAGCTACAGCCACTTTCACACAAAGGCGACTGCTGGGGCTGACTTGGTAAGTGCGCAGCCTAGGGACAACTGAAGCATCTGGTGGTCATGGAACTGGACATTAAACTGACCACGACCTCCTTCAGGCTGAGTCTTACCTACAGAAAGACCAGAAGGCAGGCAGTAGGAGTTGGAAGTTGAATGTCAAGCTGCTGACCACAGAGATTATCGAGGAGCTAAAGAAGGACTTAGCCAGGTCGGAGAATGATGAAGTCCCTCTTTGACTCCCAAAGCACTAGTAGGAAGCAATTAAGGAAATCATCAAGAGATCCTTCATATGAAAAGGTATTCAGAAACCAAGACAGGGTCAGCAGGACTTGTGTCAACTTCTGACGTGCTTGCACAATCTTCTCCTGTTGCAGTCAAGGGTGTGGATGTTAGGGAGGAACTCCGAGAAGTGGAGAGCCAGCAGGCCTCAGTCTTTGTCTCAGAACCCTCCAAGATCATCTTCCAACTCAGAATCCATTCCATGAAGCGGGATGAGATGTACTCACATTACCTCTTCCAAAAGGTTAAGGGGGAGCTCTCTGATCCACAGCTTTAAGGAAGAGGTCCGGTAGCACTCTTGCAAATGGCCATACTGAGGAGCTGCAAATGCTTCTATGCCATACTCCTTAGTTACTCCCACTGACTTCCATTGATTTGGCAAACAAGGGATTGATATCAAAATTCATGTCCTTAATTACAAATCCTGCCATGGCTTCACCCCACCTAGCCCACTTAGCCTTTCCCAGCTAAGTATCCCAAATCTTGTCTTCCCCTGTTCCAGCTCTGGATTCTAATTCTCCAGATGTCCCCACACTCTGAGACTCCCACCTTGCATTGTTATCTCTGCACCTCCTTCCAAAAAATGTCAAACCACCTGCCCAATCTCCTGTTTAACAAGTAACAATTTTTAATCGTCCAAAACACTGCTGCCTTGTTCTAACATGCACCAAGACCTTTCATCCATCTCTTCTGTCCTCACCAAACAACCCAAGCTCCTGGTTAAACAACATTTCAATGTTAAGACTCTTGTTTTCAATCCCGTCTCCCGTTTCTGCATCCTCTCCCACTCCTGCAAATCACCTCACCCCCAATCTCTGCACCCCCAATTCCAGCATCTTGTTCAACCATGACTGTAAGCACTCTGCTATTGATGACTGTGCCTTCAGCTGTCTGTGTCTCAAATCCCTTCCCAAAACCTTCCTGCCTCTCTCCCCACCTCTGTGATGCTCCTATGAAACTTCCCATCGACCAAACTCTGGACACCTGTTCTAATATCTCCTTTCACGGCCTGGTCTCGAATTGTGTTTGATGCTGCTGCTACGAGTGTGTCAGGACCTTCTGCTGTGTAGCTGTCAGTTCCAGTTCGGTCATAATTCACCTTTAGGCTCATAGGCTACTACAGCACAGAATCAGGTCCTCAGTCCTTACCAAACTATTATTCCGCTTAGTCCCAGCTGCCTGCGCCTGAACCTCGCCCTCCGTACCCCTCCTAGAAGGCATTCATCTTAATTCAGCCATTTATGATGTTAGGTTTCACCTTGTAGGAAGTAATAGCATGCAAACTCTGCCAAAGCTAAGGTGCGTCCGATTCTGTCTCTAGCTTCCCTTGGAACTGTTTTTTCATACTTAAGATAGCCTTCCATAGGTCATAGAGTCATAGAAAAGTCCAACACTCCCGCCATCTTCCGAGCCCTGGCAAACGATGTCCTTCGGGACTTTATTAACCGTTTCGTTTTCGTTTATTGGGACGACATCTTAATCTTCTCCCGCAGTCTTCAGGAACACATCCACCATGTCCGTCAGGTTCTGCACGGGCTTTGGGGGAACAAGCTATTCGTTAAGGCAGAGAAGTGCATGTCCCTTCTGTCAGTTTCCTGGGGTACATCATCGAGAGCGGGCAAGTGAGGGCGGATCCCGAAAAGATCCGGGCGGTGGCGGAGTGGCCAAAACCCACGCCACTCAAACAACTCCAGCGATTTCTGGGGTTGGCAAACTTCTCCCGTCGCTTCATCAGGGATGACAGCCGGGTGGCAGCGCCCTCGCTCGACTCACTTCTCCTGCGACCTCTTTTCACTGGACCCCCGAAGCGGACTCAGCCTTCTCGGAGCTGAAGAGGTGTTTCGCCTCCGCTCCCATCCTGGTCCAAGCAGACCCCTCTCGCCCACCCATTGTGGAAGTCGACGCCTGTGACTCTGGGGTGGGAGCGGTCCTCTCCCAACGCTCCGGCCCAGACAGAAAACTCCATCCCTGCGCCTTCTTTTCTCGCCGGCGGTCCCCCGCCAAACGGAACCACGACGTAGGGAACCGGGAGTTACTGGCCGTCAAACTCGCTTTGGAGGAGTGGAGGCACTGACTGGAGGGAGCGGAACATCCATTCATCGGCTGGACAGACCACAAGAACTTCGCAGACATCCAAACCGCCAAACGCCTGAATTCCCACCAAGCCCGTTGGGCGTTATTTTTTGCCCATTTCAGGTTCACCCTCACCTATCGTCCGGGGTCCAAGAACGGGAAGCCCGATGTTCTGTCTCGTCAATACGTCTCCGAGGAGGGCCTCCCCAACGCCGAGACCATCCTTCCACCATCCTGTGTTGTGGCTCCCCTCTCCTGGGAGATCGAATCCAGAGTCAAAGAGGCCCAACGGACTCAAGCTGACCTGACCCAGGCAATGGACCCTCCAATCGCCTCTTCGTGCCGGATTCTGTTCGGTCTCGGGTTCTCCAGTGGGGGCCTACCTCTCGTTCCGCCCGCCATCCCGGGATCGATCGAACTCTGTCCCTTCTGAAGCGACATTTCTGGTGGCCCTCCATAGATGCCGACACTCGCTCCTTCGTCTCTGCCTGTTCTGTATGTGCCCGCGGAAAAGCCTCCCACCGACCACCCGCTGGGCTGCTTCGTCCCCTACCTGTGCCTAGCCGCCCCTGGTTTCACATTGCGCTGGATTTCGTTACTAGACTACTCTCTTTACATGGGAACACTGCTGTACTCACCGTGGTGGACCGCTTCCCCAAAGCCGCGCTCTTCGTAGCCTTTCCCAAACTCCCTACAGCCCGTGTAGCAGCTGTCCTCCTTGTTCGTCACATCTTCCACCTTCCTGGAATTCCCCCTGACATTATTTCTGACCGTGGCCCCCAATTCATCTCTCAAGTCTGGAGATCCTTTTCTCAAGCCCTTGGAGCCTCAGTAAGTCTGTCTTCCGGCTTCCACCCGCAGACTAACGGTCAAACAGAACGGGCAGTCCAGGATTTGGAAGCAGCATTGCACTGCATAACCGCCAACAATCCTTCATCCTGGAGCTCCCATCTCGCTTGGGTAGAGTACGCCCACAACTCCCTGGTCAGTACCGCCACCGGAATGTCGCCCTTCCAATGCTCCCTCTGTTTCCTGCACGTTGCTGTGCCTTCAGTTCAGGCCCATCTCCGCCGGTGCCGCCGGGTCTGGGAGGATGCAGGCGCGGCCCTGCTCCGCTCAGCCGACCGCAACCGGAGGATTGCCGATCACCATCAAGTTCCTGCACCCAGTTATCGGCTTGGGCAGAAGGTTTGGCTCTCGTCAACAGACATCCCCCTTAAGAATGAAGGAGAGATGTGCTTATCCGCTCCTTCATCCTGGACCCTTCCCTCATCCATGATTTCCATCGAGACAATCCGGCCAAGACTGGTGGTTCGCCTGGAGGCTCAAGTTGAGGGCGGGGGGCCGTTTCCTTTCATGGTCCCGATCGTTAATTTCCTATTTTCATCTAATTTCCTTTGATTCTGCCGTGGTTCCGACCGTTAATTCCCATTTCCTCCTAATTCTCTTTGATGACGGCACACCCGGTTGCCATCAGGACCTGCAGCATAAGAACCCCGGCATTACAACCACTAGTTGCCAGATCGTTGGTTTTGCCTGTGTGGTAATTAACGTTTCCCAGCCGCTTACTGTGGGCTCTCCGCGTGTTCTAAGTTTTGCTCCAGTTCCGAGGATTACCTGTGAAACTCCGTCTCTCCGTGTCAAGATCCCTCCTGTTTGCTGTTCAACGCTCACGCCCGCGTCAGCATCCTAACTCAATCTCCGTGCCTGTGTCCTGTGTTTGGGTTCGCCTCGTTCATCACATTACGGGGTTATTGTCGGTGGGGATACAGTCAGTGATACTGGGCGATGGGGGAGAGGGGTCACTGAGGGATGGCGTTAGGGAGCTGGGAGAGGGGTTATTATCAATGGGGGACATAGGGCACTAGCAGAGGTGGATTGCTGAGGGACAGTGAGAGGGAATGGGGTTAATGTCAATGAGGATACGGTCTGTGACAGGCCAGTAGGGGAGATTGGAGTCTCTGAGGGACGATGAGAGGGAATGGGGTTAATGTCAGTGAGGAAACTGCTGTGACAGAGCTGGAGGAAGGGGATTGCCGAGGTCAGTTCATTGAGCAATATAACAGATAAAGGCCCTTCAGCCCACCAATTCCATGCTGACCCAGATCGTCCCAATTTCAGCCCGTATCCTCAAGGCCCTGCCCTCTACGAATCTGTCCAAGTGCTGTTTAATTATATCTTTGTACCTGCCTCAACCACTTCTGGTAGACTGATCACCCTCTGCTTGTCCAAGTTCCATCAGGTCCTTTTTAAATCATTCTCCTGTCCATAAAGACCATAAGACATAGGAGCAGAATTTGGCCATTTGATGCCCTGATCGTTCAGGAAACGGATCAACTTCCGCTTTAAATACACGCCTGGACTTGGCCTCTACCACAGTCTGTGGCAGAGCATCCCACAGATTCGCTCCGCGCTGGCTAAAAAAAGTGCCCCTTACCTCTGTTCTGAAAGACAGACCCTCAATTTTGAGGCTGTTCCCTCGGGTTCTGGATACTCCTACCATAGGAAACAGACTCTCTATATCCACCCTATCCAGTCCTTTCATCATCCGGTACGTGTCAATGATATCCCCCCCCCACCCCGCATTCTTCCAAACTCCAGTGAGTACGGGCCCAAAGCTGCCAAACGTCCCTCGTATGTTAACCCCTTCATTCCCGGAATCATCCTCGCGCACCTCCTCTGGACTCTCTCCACCTAAGTCTCTGCCCGCTAGCTTTGGACTCCCTGCCTGTTACTGCCCACCTTATCCGCGCCCCCTTAGAACTTCAAGCTTCTCTATAAGGTCGTCCCTCATTCTACGTTCCGAGGAATAACGACCGATCCGTCAGGCCCTCTCGTCCTGGCAACAGTCTCCTCAATGTTTTCTGTACTCTTTCTAGTTTAATCACATCTCTCCCAGACATGGTGACCAAAACTGTACCAAATTTTCCAAGTGCAGCCTGACCAACAACTACAACTGTCCCAGTTCCTCTGTTCAGTGCCCTGATTTTTAAATTTGTTTTTGTACTACTTATTTAATTTAACCATTTATTGTAATTCACCATTCTGTTTCTACACTACCATTGTACCGCCGCTGCAAAGTTAACAGCTTTCACGACTCGTGCCGGTGGTATTAAACCTGATTCCGATGAAGGCTGGCGTGCTGAATGCCTTCACCACCCTGGTTACCTGTGACAAGCTCCAGATTTTTTTGCCATTCAAACGTGGATATGCATACTACCAAACGGAATGGCATTCCTCTGGGCCAAAGTGCACAATGCGGTGTATATAACTCACACACAACACATAAGGTAACATTACCAGAAATAAATTAACTAATAGCAAGGTGCATTTACGACACAAGTGAAAAAGTAAACCGTATAACGCTACTGGGGCTGCGTATGTGATGAGACCTGAATGGTGGCAGGGAGTTCAGTCAACCTGTGTAGCACCTTTGAGTGTCCTATGGACTCGGACCCCAAGATCCTTCACATCCTCCACACTGCCAAGTGTCTTACCATTAATGCTATATTCTACCATCATATTTGACCTACCAAAATGAACCACCTCACACTTATCTGGGTTGAACGCTATCTGCCACTTCTCAGCCCAGTTTTGCATCCTATCAACTTTCTGGTGTAACCTCTGACAGCCCTCCACACCATCTACAACACCTCCAACCTTTGTGTCATCAGTAAATTTACTAACCCATCCCTCCACTTCCTCATCCAGATCATTAATAAAAATCACAAAGAGTTGGGGTCCCAGAACAGATCCCTGAGGCACATCACTGGTCACTGGCCTCCATGCAGAATAGGACCCATCTACAACCACTCTGCTTCTGCGGGCAAGCCAGTTCTGGATTCACAAAGCAATGTCCCCTTGGATCCCATACCTCCTTACTTTGCTGGTGACCCTGGTGTTCTGCAGGGGTTGGTGTTGGGAGCACTTCTTTTTAGTTTTATGTCAATGATTTGGATGATGGAATTGATGGCTTTGTGGACCAGTTTGTGAGTGATACAAAGATAGGTGGAGAGGCAGGTAGTGTTGAGGAAGCAGGGAGTCAACAGAAGAACTGAGACAGATTTGGAGTATGGGCAAAGAAGTGGCAGATGGGATATTGTGCAGGGAAGTGTTTGGTCATTCACTTTTGTAGAAAGAACAAAAGCATAGACTATTTTCTAAAAGGACAGAAAGTTCAAAATCTCAGGTGCAAATGCACTTGGCAGTCCTTAAGGTGGGTGGGGGGGTATATGGGAGGCGGGGTTTGAGGGTCGGCACAACATTGTGGGCAGAAGGGCCTGTACTGTGCTGTACTATTCTATGTTCTCAAGGCACTTGCCAGTCCTTCTACAGGATTCTCTAAGGTTAACTTGCAGGTTGATTTGATTGGTGAGGAAGGGAACTGCAATCTTGTCATTCATTTCGACAGCACTAGAATATAAAAACACGGATGTAATGTTAAGACTTTATTTGGTGCTGGTGAGGCCTCACTTGGAGTATTGCGAACAGTTTTGGTCCCTTATCTAAGAAAGGATGCGTTGACATTGGAGAGGGATTGGAAGAGGTTCACAAGAATGATTCCGGGAATGAAAGGGTTATTTTATGTGGTGGAAATGGTTAAAGCTGGTGTATGCTGGGATACTTGACCATTCTGGAGCAGCTGGACTTAAGGCTACTGATGCGAGTCGAGAACAACCTTGGATGATTAGCGTCGCGCCAGGAATTAAAATGAACAGCATATTAAACCCCTGGAACCAGGAGGGAGGATGCGTCCGGGGGTAAGTTATGAGTTCTGATGACAGGAAAACAAAGATTCGCTCTCAGAAGTAAATCATGAGCCCTGATAACAGGGAACAAAGAGGACTGTTAGACTCGCGCTGAGAGATAATTGACGTGTCTTTTAAACGATTGATCATGTACTGACCGTGGGATGCTTAACAAAGTTATGTGAAGTTGTTTGTCTTGCAGTATAAATATGATCTATGTATAACCTAAAAATCAGAGTTCTGGTGGCGGTGGAGACTCCCCACGGTATCATGATCATAAACTCTTAAAACGAATGAAAATAAGGGACTGATTTAGCTGAAGGGGTGGGGTGGGGGAGTGGCGTCCGCATTAAAATAAGGGCCTGCCCGAGTTGAAGGGGGTGGGGAGATTTCCAGGTTCGTAGATGGAGATTCAGTGAGCGCTCATTGTGTTCATAGTGCGTATAAAGAGACTTTGTGCTGTTTTAACTGAAATTAAAATCCTAAACAGGAAAAATGGGAACTGCCGGCAGTCGATCACCCCCCCCAGCGCGGATCCTGCCAGTAAACCGAAGAGGTCCGGAGGTAAAACGAGGGCTTTCAATACTCAACTGCAGGTAGGAAAAAAGACGCCAAAACTACTAAACAGGTAAAACGGCACCGCCAGCAGTTAGGAGACCCCCTGGTTCCGCCTGGACCCCGGCCGATACGGTAATTAGAGAGACCGGGTATGATGGTTATGCGGTAACGTTCAGTAGTGATTTGTATGAGCGGTCACATGGGGGATCGGCCGTATGGGGGAAGTTTTCATTTGAGTCTAATCCAACACTGGGAGGACACCACCCGAAATGGGGACGGCGACCCCAATTGGGATGTTGATTACATGTTAAAATGTTTTAAACGATGGAAGGAGGTGGCTAAAAGACGCCAACCTCCAAAGAAACAGGAGAGTAAGCAGCCTGAAACAGAGAAGGCTGGGGCTGAGAAGAAAACTGCCCCGGGACTTTATCCCGGACCCCTCGTACCGGCCAGTGCCCCATCGGCACCCTATAGTGAAACAGACGATTTAATGATGACGGCCGCATTGGGACGACCGGCTCCCCCTCCATACAACTCCCCAATGTCAGAGGTTCAGACACCGGCGCGAAGGACCTGCACCCTAGCCAGTCCACGGTCGATCGCCTGCTTCAGGGACCACGCAGACGTTGCTAAATATACTCGGCGGCGTCGACCACTAGGGGTTGCTTAAGTTAGCCCTACCTATTAGTGGTCGTCGCCTCCGGGAGCCCTATTCGACCCAAAAGAACGTATGGAGCCAGTCAGCTCGTCCAGGGTCAGAGGCTGATCCAGACTCTCCCGCTTGCCGTCGTCTAAGACCTGCGTGATAGACGACTGGAAGTTGCAGGAAGCTGTGGCCTTTTCGTAGTACAAACCGGCATAGAAGGACGTGCAGATCCTCAATATGTCTGTCTGCGAGGACGCGACTGAGCCGTCCTCTTCCTTAAGGCTGTGGATCACAGAGCTTCCCCTGTGCACCTTCTGGAAGAAGAAGCGTCAGCACGTCTCGTCCTGCTCCACGGTTTGGACCCTTGATCGGAAGATGATCTTGGAGGATTCGGCGGCGAAGTATCGGGCTTATCGGCCCTTCACCTCTCGCAAATCTTCCCTGACATCCACCACAGCCCCTTGGACTGCAGAAGGAGAAGTTGCTGCAACGGAGTTCCCTCTGCTCCCGCCTCGCTTTCTGGAAATCCTTGCGAATGAAGAATCTCTTCATGTTCTCCTTGGTGGCTTCCCACCAGAGAACCGAGGAATCAAAGAAGGCTTTCAAGGTTCTCCAACCTGTGTACTCCTTGTCGAGTTCCCTAATATTCTCTCTCGTCGGCAGCTTAACGTTCAGCTTCCTGCCTTCCTAAGTGACAGGTGGCTCGCAGAAGACAGTTGTCAGAGAGGAACAGCGGCTTGACGTCGGTGGACCTGACCGTGAGGGACTCTGAGGGGAAGCGGAAGTCGATCCAGGAGTGGGCTGAGCCGTCCGATCGTGTCCAGGTGGCTTTGTGGCTGTGTTCCACCTGTGGGGGTGCCAAAGGCGTCTCGCAGCTGGGCTGTCTTCACTGTTCCCATCAGGAGTCTGGGGGTACTGTCCAGCCGCATCAATGGCGCAGTTGATGTCTCCGGCTGGGACGTCAGCAGCAGCGAGGCGAGCCGTGAGCCCTCCCCACAGTCGCAGTTTCCGTTTCACCTTGGCAGTGCAGTCAGCTCTAGCCAGTTGTTCCCGCACGCCTCGGCCCCTCTGAACCAGATCCCCAACACCTTCAACCCCTCACGGTGACGGGGACAGTGGATCCGTCAGCGCTCTTATGCCTTGATCAGAGCTCCCGATCACGGTCCCGCCACTGGCAGGTTTGATTTGTTTCTCGCCTGGCCTGGGTGTCCGTTCTGACACGCGATGGCCGGGCCGAAGAAGAGAACCCGAACAGTGATCACGAAGAACGGAGGGAGCCAAGCCTCAGGAAATGAAGCGGTAGGAGACAATGAATCACCATCTGCCGGCAGTCCACCAGCGGAGCGCCTGTCCGAACGTGCGAGCGCTTCCGCTTCCATGGCGCTTTTTTCTCCAAAAATACTTCATTCAGAAATATTACAAAATAAAGTTGTTTACTTAAAAAAACGTTCGTTGACTCTGAGTCCTTATTCAATAAATAGTTATTTACAATAAAATTATGCGTTGACTCTCAGTCCATATTCAAATGAAAGATGTTTACAATAAATCGTTCGTTTACTCTCAAACCTTAGTCAAGAATTATGATTATTTACAATAAAATTATTAACAATAAAAACCAGTTTCGGGCCGACCAGAGCGTCGTTCACTGAACTGATGATCTGCCAGCAGCACCGGATGTTTGTCTCAGTGTGTGTCCCCGGAACAGCCCGTAGATGACGGTGTCCTCGGTAACGCAGCTGCTGGGCATGAATGTTAACACCGCCCCTCCCTTCCATTCTCCTGCACTCCTTCTTCGCGAACCCACAAGGTGAGCCACCGACTGCAGCCCATCACAGTCCTCCCGTGGGCAACGGGGTGCGGAGGCGCCGTTCCGGGCGTACAGGAGCGATCTGACTGGGAAGGCCCCTCTCACCGCCAGCCAGGCGACGTCAAGGTGCCTGTTGGTGAGGTGTGGCGATGAGGCAATTTGCCAGATATACTGGACAGTCTGCTGAGGGAACCACCTGCGCCAAGTACAGCAGCCCTAATGACCAGGTTCTTGCCCGTTATGGATAAGGAGCGCCCTCCCCACAGTCCCAGTTTCTGTTTCACCCTGGCAGTCCACTCCTGCCGGTTCTCGTTGCACGCCTCGCCCCCCCCCCCGCCCCCCGAACCAGATCCCCAACACCCTCATGTGGTCAGACCTGATACTGAAGGCGACACTGGATCGGTCGGGCCAGTTTTTTTTTATATTTCAAAATGTACTTTATTCAAAAATAAAATTATATACAATAAACCATTCAATAACTTTTCATCCTTTACATTCGTTTCCATTATAGTCTGTACATATCCATACTTATGGCCACTCACGTGGCACTCCAGTTGTTCACCTCACCACATCATTGTTGAGCTCCGTGTGCGTCCCCGGGAACAGCCCGTAGATCAGAGAGTCCTCTGTTACGCAGCTGCTGGGCATGAAACGTGACACTAGCCCGTCCATTCTCCTCCACACCCTCTCTGCGAACTGGCAGTGTGCAAAGAGGTGGGTCACAGACTCCTCCTCACTGCAGTCCTCCCGGGGGCAGTTGGGTGCGGAGACGACGTTCCGGGCGTACAAGAAGGATCTGACTGGGAGGGCCCCTCTCACCGCCAGCCAGGCGAGGTCTTGGTGCCTATTGGTGAGATCTGGTGATGAGGCATTTTGCCAGATGAACTGGACGGTCTGCTCAGGGAACCACACCACTGTGTCCATCCCGTCCTTCTCCTGCAGTGCCTGCAGGACATTACGTGCCGACCATTGCCTGATGGTCCTGTGGTCAAAGGCGTTCTGCTGGAAAAACTTTTCTACGTAGGACAGGTATGCCAGCAACGACCAGCTGACTGGGGCGTTGCGCGGGTGTGGGGCCAACCCATCCTTCGTAGCCAGGGCGACAGGTGGAACCTGGACACATAGTGGTACTTGGTGCCCACATACCTGGGTTCTACACACAACCTGATGCAGCCACATACGAAGCTGGCCATCAGGGTGAGGGCGACATTGGAGACGTTCTTGCCCCCATTGTTCAGGGACTTGTGCATGACGGTCCGTCTCACCCGCTCCATCTTGGATCCCCAGACGAATCTGAAGACAGCTCAGGTGATTTCCGAGCTGCAGGAGCGGGGGACGGGCCACACCTGCGCCAAGTACAGCAGCGCTGAGAGCACCTCACACCTGATGACCAGGTTCTTGCCCGTTATCGACAGGGAGCGCCCTCCCCACAGTCCCAGTTTCCGTTTCACCTTGGCAGTCCGCTCCTGCCAGTTCTTGTTGCACGCCTCGGCCCCTCCGAGCCAGATCCCCAACACCCTCACGTGGTCAGACCTGATGGTGAATCGGTCGGGCCAGTTGCCGAAGAACATGGCTTCGCTCTTCGTGCGGTTGACCCTGGCCCTCGACGCTAGCTCGAACTGTTCGCAGATGCCAATCAACCTGCGAACTGACCTCGGATCAGAGCAGAAGACGGTGACGTCGTCCATGTACAGGGGGGTTTTTACTTGGGTCCCTCCACTGCCTGGCAGTGTCACCCCTCTTATGCCCTCATCCCTCCCGATGGCTTCCGCAAAGAGTTTTTTTTTCCAAAAATACTTTATTCAGAATTATTACAAAATAAAGTTATTTGCATATAAGAAAAAAAATTCGTTGACTCTGAGTCCGTATTCAATAAAAT
Organism: Mobula birostris; assembly: GCF_030028105.1. NCBI lineage: Eukaryota > Metazoa > Chordata > Chondrichthyes > Myliobatiformes > Myliobatidae > Mobula > Mobula birostris. The sequence continues at coordinate 59,939 of NW_027274566.1, forward strand.
TATTTTCAATAAAATTATGCGTTGACTCTCTGTTCATATACCAATGAAAGATGTTTACAATAAACCGTTCATTTACTCTCAACCCTTGGTCGAGAGTTAAGACTTATTAACAATAAAATTATCAACAATAAAGGCAGGCGTTGGCTCTAATGCTTTTTCCAAATTAACAATTCCATCCACTCCTGGGGCACCATGTTGATTATCTGTCCGCCAGAGAAAGCAGGATCTCCCAATGGCCACACATTTTAATTCCACATCCCATTCCCATTCTGATATGTCTATCCACGGCCTCCTCTACTGTAAATATGAAGCCACACTCAGGTTAGAGGAACAACGCCTTATATTCCGTCTGGGTAGCCTCCAGCCTGATGGCATGAACATTGACTTCTCTAACTTCTGCTAATGCCCCACCTCCCCCTCGTATCCCATCCATTATTTATTTATATACACACATTCTTTCTCTCTCTCTCTCTCCTTTTGCTCCCTTTGTCCCTCTGACTATACCCCTTGCCCATCCTCTGGGTTTCTCCCCCTCCCCCCTTTCCTTCTCCCTGGGCCTCCTGTCCCATGATCCTCTCATATCCCTTTTGCCAATCAACTGTCCAGCTCTTGGCTGCATCCCTCCCCCTCCTGTCTTTTCCTATTATTTTGGATCTCCCCCTCTCCCTGTGAGGCAACTTTCTGGGATCTGTGGGCATGTACCCCCAGATCCCTCTGCTCCTCCACACTACCAAGTATCCTGCCATTTACTTTGTACTCTGTCTTCGAGTTTGTCCTTCCAAAGTGTACTACTCACACTTTTCCGGGTTGAACTCCATCTGCCACTTCTCAGCCCACTTCTGCATTCTATCAATGTCTCTCTGCAATCTTCGACAATCCTCTACACTATCTACAACACCACCAACCTTTGTGTCATCTGCAAACTTGCCAACCCACCCTTCTACCCCCACATCTAGGTCGTTAATAAAAATCACGAAAAGTAGAGGTCCCAGAACAGATCCTTGTGGGACACCACTAGTCACAATCCTCCAATCTGAATGTACTCCCTCCACCACGACCCTCTGCCTTCTGCAGGCAAGCCAATTCTGAATCCACCTGGCCAATCCTGGATCCCATACCTTCTGACTTTCTGAATAAGCCTACCATGTGGAACCTTGTCAAATACCTTACTAAGATTCATATAGATCACATCTGCTGCACTACCCTCATCTATATGCCTGGTCACCTCCTCAAATAACTCTATCAGTCTTGTTAGACACGATCTGCCCTTCACAAAGCCATGCTGACTGTCCCTGATCAGACCATGATTCTCTAAATGCCTATAGATCCTATCTCTAAGAATCTTTTCCAACAGCTTTCCCACCACAGACGTAAGGCTCACTGGCCTATAATTACCCAGACTATCCCTACTACCTTTTCTGAACAAGGGGACAACATTCGGCTCCCTCCAATCCTCCGGTACCATTCCCGTGGACAACAAGGACATAAAGATCCTAGCCAGAGGCTCAGCAATCTCTTCTCTCGCCTCGTGGAGCAGCCTGGGGAAAATTCTATCAGGCCCCGGGGACTTATCCATCCTAATGTATTTTAACAACTCCAACACCTCCTCTCCCTTAATATCAACATGCTCCAGAACATCAACCTCACTCATATTGTCTTCACCATCATCAAGTTCCCTCTCATTGGTGAATACCGAAGAGAAGTATTCATTGAGGACCTCACTCACTTCCACAGCCTCCAGGCACATCTTCCCACCTTTATCTCTAATTGGTCCTACCTTCACTCCTGTCATCCTTTTTTTCTTCACATAATTGAAGAATGCCTTGGGGTTTTCCTTTACCCTACTCACCAAGGCCTTCTCATGCCCCCTTCTTGCTCTTCTCAGCCCCTTCTTAAGCTCCTTTCTTGCTTCCCTATATTCCTCAATAGACCCATCTGATCCTTGCTTCCTAAACCTCATGTATGCTACCTTCTTCCACCTGACTAGATTTTCCACCTCACTCGTCACCCATGGTTCCTTCACCCTACCATTCTTTATCTTCCTCACCGGGACAAATTTATCCCCTACATCCCGCAAGAGATCTCTAAACATCGACCAGATGTCCATAGTATATTTCCCCACAAAAACATCATCCCAAATCACACCCACAAGTTCTAGCCTTATAGCCTCATAATTTGCCCTTCCCCAATTAAAAATTTTCCTGTCCTCTCTGATTCTATCCTTTTCCATGATAATGCTAAAGGCCAGGGAGTTACTTGAAGGTGTGCGAGTGATTGAAGGAGCAGCGAGAACAAGTCTAAACCAATAAAAGAAGCAATTCCCAAATCAAAATCCAGGGAGGTAGAGGAGCATACAGAGCAGGCTGAACCGAAGAGAGGGTGGCTTACAACAAATACTGAGAGCTCCACAGGGGGAAGAACTGGTCCAACGAGAAACCGAAGACATTGCCATTGTGTAGACTGTTCTAAGTCAGGGGCTCCCAATCTTTCTTATGCTATGGAGGCTTCCCATTGAGAGGTCCGTGGACCCCAGGTTGGGAACTGCTGTTCTAAGTGAAGACTTGACATCTACCTTTGCAGAAGTTAATGCTAATACCAACACCACCCTATCTCTATCTCCCACAATTTTATATACCTTAGTCACCTTCCCTCTTAGGTCCTAAATCCCCCACCATCAGGTTCAAGAACAACTACTTTCCTTAAAATATTCAGTTATCGACCCAACTAGTTAAAACCCTAATCACTTTGGTTTAGCAACACTATGAGCACTTTGCTCTCAATCTGAGCTTTATTTTGTTCTAGTTGTGCTTCCTTGTAAAAAACTGTATGATTGATGTTTTTCTTGTGAATACAGCTCATCTGATGCCACGTGTCTGTGATGCTGCAGCGAGCGTTTCATTGCTCCTGTGTTCATACATGTACTTGTGTGTGTGAGACAGTGAGCTCGACTTTGACTTTGATGCTCTATCTGAATGTTCTGGGCATACGCAGGATGTTCTGCTATGGTGGAGTGCAGCCCTGTCCTCTCGTTCCAGGTGGAGAAAGTCCTGAGTAGGGGCCCCATTGAGCAGAGATCCATTAGGCAATGGTTGGCCAGAATGTGTTTGGAGTCCTGAGAAGAGGAAGGTAATGTTCCAGCTGGGATGTAGCCTGAATGGTGGTGAAGCAGCTGATCTTTGTGCCACTTCAACACTCTTACTCAAGAATTGATTTTTTTTTATTGACTCTCGTCTTATTTCTTCAGTAGTTAAATGCGAATATGACTCTATAACCATTTTGGACCATACTCCACTTAAGCTTTCTATTAAATTATTGGCCAATGCTCATAACAATAGACAATGGCTTTTTAATTCGCTGTTGCTTCAGGACTTGGATTTTGTTAACTTCATGAATGAACAAATTGATCTCTTTTTCCACAATTAACAGTACAGAGGATATGTCCGTGAACACCCTTTGGGATTCCTTCAAAGCTTATATTCGTGGCCAGATTATTTCGTACTCTGCTGCTTTGAGGAAAAGGTTGAAGAAGGAAGAGCTTGCTCTTGTGGACAAGATTAAGGAAATAGATAAGAAATATGCTACAGCTCCTTCTGAGAAGCTGTATAAACAAAGAACTGAACTTCAAATGGAACACAGTTTATTACTTTCGTCCTCTATTGCAAACCAATTAATGAAGACAAGAAGTGAATTTTATATACATAGTGACAAAGTTGGTAAACTGTTGGCTAATCAGTTGAAGACTAACTCTATTAAACTTCAAATTAATCAGATTTATAATCAAAAAGATCAACTGACGTTTGATCAAGCTGAGATTAATCAATTCTTCTTTGATTTTTATTCCTCTTAATATCAATCAGAATCTCCATGAGATTCTAAACATATGTGTGACTTTTTAGATAACCTAGACTTCCCTAAGATATCACACGATATATGTTCTATGTTAGAAACTTCCTTCACTACTGGTAAGATTAAGAATGCTATTTTTTCTATGAACTCGGGGATAGCTCCTGGCCCTGACGGGTTTACCCTAGAATTTTTAAAATCTTTTGCACCCTCATTAGTTCCCTGGTTATCCAGGGTTCTGGAGGCCTCATTAAAACTTGGTAAACTACCAGAATCCTTTTATAGAGCATTGATCTCTTTAATATTAAAGAAGGATAAAGACCCCGCTCAATGCGCATCTTATAGACCAATATCCTTGTTAAATGTTGACTCCAAGATTTTTTCTAAATTATTAGCAAATAGACTAGAAAAAAGCACTTCTTTATATTACTTCAGAAGATCAAACGGGTTTTATTAAGAATCGCTATTCTTTTTATAATATTCGTACACTTCTAAATATTGCCTATACCCCGTCACAAACCGATCCTGAATGTGTCACTTCCCTAGACGCTGAAAAAGCCTTTGACAGGGTTGAATGGCCCTACTTATTTAAGGTGCTTGAAATGTTTAACTTCAGCCCGAAATTTATAACCTGGATTAAATTGTTATACCATTCTCCATCTGCAGGCATTCTGACCTCTGCAAGGGACTGGCAGCTGTTGGTGGACCTCGAAGGGCAGCTGAAGTTCCCCAACCATATCGCAGCCACCATCCTGCGACCTGACATTGTCCTAGTGTCTGAGTTGACTAAACAAGTGGTGCTGCTGGAGCTGACCGTCCCATGGGAAGATAGCTTAGAAGAGGCCTTTGAAAGGAAGCTCTCCAAGTACGCAGGACTGGTCAGCAACTGTCAGCAGGCCGGATGGAGAGCGAGGTGTCTCCCAGTGGAGGTTGGTTGTAGGGGATTCGTAGCCCATTCTTTAGTTAGAGCCTTCAGCATTTTGGGCATGGAGGGAGAGAGGAAGAGGAGAGCCATCCGCAGTACCACGGATACGGCAGAGAGGGCCTCAAGATGGCTGTGGCTCAAAAGAGGGGAGCCATGGAGTCATAAGTAGCTAGCCATCTGGACACAAGCTGGGGTCTGATCAGCCCCGGCTGGGTCACCTGGAGGAGGTTGTATGATGTTGAAAGACCCGAAACACCGGATGATTTCAGGAACATCACTGAAGATGTGTCCAGAAGCATCAATAGATGTATGTACACAGCTATGGCGTCAGTTCGTACTAATACTCAAAACTCACCTTTTTTCCCTCTATTTCAAGGTACCAGACAAGGGTGTCCTCTTAGCCCTTTGTTAGCTGATACAGCATTAGAACCACTAGCAATTGCTATTCGAGAATCTACTAACATTATTGATATAAGTCGTGGGTTAAAGTCTCATAAAGTATCACTTTACGCTGATGATATATTTCCAATCCTCAAAAATCTATCCCAGCAGCTCTAGATTTATTAGCCCAATTTAGTCTTTTTTCAGGATACAAATTAAATCTTAATAAGAGTGAATTTTTCCCTATTAATAAGCAAGTTCCCTTATATCAGAACCTGCCGTTTAGATTGGTTAATAATCATTTTTCATACCTTGGGATTAAAATTACCTGTAAACGTACGGATTTATTTAAGGCTAATTATTTACCCTCAATTGACAATATCACACAACTTTCCTTTAAATGGTGTCCACTTTATTTAACTTTGACTGGTCGTATTAATGCTGTTAAGATGTTTATTCTGCCAAAATTTTTATATATATTTCAGACATTACCAATTTTTGTTCCAAAATCCTTTTTTGATAAAGTAGACTCTAAAATCTCTTCATTTATTCCGCAAAATAAAAACCCGAGGTTGGGTAGAATACATCTACAGAAAGCTAAGAGAGATGAAGGCTTGGCACTACCTAACCTTAGATTTTATTACTGGGCAATTAATATTCGACACATGAAATTTTGGTTACTTGACCAAGATACACCATCCATTCCTAAATGGGTAGTATTGGAATTACATTCTGTTCAAGGCTATGCACTTGGTTTCTCTTCCCTCCGATTTGAAACGATATAAGCAGGTTTGCAACCCAATAGTTAAACATACCTTACGTATCTGGTTCCAATTCCGAAAATTTTTTGATCTTAATCAATTTGTGCTAGCGATTCCTATTATTGGCAATATATTTTTCTCCCCTCCTCTACAGACCGTGCCTTTCAAATTTGGAAGACTAATGGTATATCATGGTTTTCTGACTTATAGAATAGTACAGCACAGTACAGGCCCTTCAGCCCACAATGTTGTGCCAACCCTCAAACCCTGCCTCCTATATAAGCCCCCATCTTAAATTCCTCCATATACCTGTCTGGTAGTCTCTTAAACTTCACTAGTGTATCTGCCTCCACCACTGACTCAGGCAGTGCATTCCACGCACCGACCACTCTCTGAGTAAAAAAACCTTCCTCTAATATCCCCCTTGAACTTCCCACCCCTTAACTTAAAGCCATGTCCTCTTGTATTGAGCAGTGGTGCACTGGGGAAGTGGCGCTGGCTATCCACTCTATCTATTCCTCTTATTATCTTGTACACCTCTATCATGTCTCCTCTCATCCTCCTTCTCTCCAAAGAGTAAAGCCCTAGCTCCCTTAATCTCTGATCATAATGCATACTTTCTAAACCAGGCAGCATCCTGGTAAAACTCCTCTGTACCCTTTCCAATGCTTCCACATCCTTCCTATAGTGAGGCGACCAGAACTGGACACAATACTCCAAGTGAGGCCTAACCAGAGTTTATAGAGCTGCATCATCACATCGCGACTCTTAAACTCTATCCCTCGACTTATGAAAGCTAACACCCCATAAGCTTTCTTAACTATCCTATCCACCTGTGAGGCAACTTTCAAGGATCTGTGGACATGTACTCCGAGATTCCTCTGCTCCTCCACACTACCAAGTATCCTGCCATTTACTTTGTACTCTGCCTTGGAGTTTGTCCTTCCAAAGTGTACCACCTCACACTTCTCCGGGTTGAACTCCATCTGCCACTTCTCAGCCCACTTCTGCATCCTATCAATGTCTCTCTGCAATCTTTGACAATCCTCTACACTATCTACAACACCACCAACCTTTGTGCCGTCTGCAAACTTGCCAACCCACCCTTCTACCCCCACATCCAGGTCGTTAATAAAAATCACGAAAAGTAGAGGTCCCAGAACAGATCCTTGTGGGACACCACTAGTCACAATCCTCCAATCTGAAAGTACTCCCTCCACCACCACCCTCCGCCTTCTGCAGGCAAGCCAATTCTGAATCCACCTGGCCAAACTTCCTTGGATCCCATGCCTTCTAACTTTCCGAATAAGCCTACCATGTGGAACCTTGTCAAATGCCTTACTAAAATCCATATAGATCACATCCACTGCACTACCCTCATCTATATGCCTGGTCACCTCCTCAAAGAACTCTATCAGGCTTGTTAGACACGATCTGCCCTTCACAAAGCCGTGCTGACTGTCCCTGATCAGACCATGATTCTCTAAATGCCTATAGATCCTATCTCTAAGAATCTTTTCCAACAGCTTTCCCACCACAGACGTAAGGCTCACTGGTCTATAATTACCCGGACTATCCCTACTACCTTTTCTGAACAAGGGGACAACATTCGCCTCCCTCCAATCCTCCGGTACCATTCCCATGGACAACGAGGACATAAAGATCCTAGCCAGAGGCTCAGCAATCTCTTCTCTTGCCTCGTGGAGCAGCCTGGGGAATATTCCATCAGGCCCCGGGGACTTATCTGTCCTAATGTATTTTAACAACTCCACACCTCCTGTCCCTTAATATCAGCATGCTCCAGAACATCAACCTCACTCATATTGTCTTCACCATCATCAAGTTCCCTCTCATTGGTGAATACCGAAGAGAAGTATTCATTGAGGACCTCGCTCACTTCCACAGCCTCCAGGCACATCTTCCCACCTTTATCTCTAATCAGTCCTAACTTCACTCCTGTCATCCTTTTTTTCTTCACATAATTGAAGAATGCCTTGGGGTTTTCCTTTACCCTACTCGCCAAGGCCTTCTCATGCCCCCTTCTTGCTCTTCTCAGCCCCTTCTTAAGCTCCTTTCTTGCTTCCCTATATTCCTCAATAGACCCATCTGATCCTTGCTTCCTAAACCTCATGTATGCTGCCTTCTTCCTCCTGACTAGATTTTCCACCTCACTTGTCACCCATAGTTCCTTCACCCTACCATTCTTTATCTTCCTCACCGGGACAAATTTATCCCCTACATCCCGCAAGAGATCTCTAAACATCGACCACATGTCCATAGTACATTTCCCTGCAAAAACGTCATCCCAATTCACACCCGCAAGTTCTAGCCTTGTAGCCTCATAATTTGCCTTTCCCCAATTAAAATTTTTCCTGTCCTCTTTGATTCTATCCTTTTCCATGATAATTATAAAGGCCAGGGAGCGGTGGTCACTGCCCCCCAGATGCTCACCCACTGAGAGATCTGTGATCTGACCCGGTTCATTACCTAGTACTAGATCTAGCATGGCATTCCCCCTGGTCGGCCTGTCCACATAGTGTGACAGGAATCCATCCTGGACACACTTAACAAACTCTGCCCCATCTAAACCCTTGGAACTAATCAGGTGCCAATCAATATTAGGGAAGTTAAAGTCACCTATGATAACAACCCTGTTATTTTTGCACCTTTCCAAAATCTGCCTACCAATCTGCTCCTCTGTATCTCTGCTGCTACCAGGGGGCCTATAGAATACCCCCAGTAGAGTAACTGCTCCCTTCCTGTTCCTGACTTCCACCCATATTGACTCAAAAGAGGATCCTGCTACATTACCCACCATTTCTGTAGCTGTAATAGTATCCCTGACCAGTAATGCCACCCCTCCTCCCCTTTTTCCGTCCTCTCTATTCCTTTTAAAGCACTGAAATTGAGGAATATTGAGAATCCATTCCTGCCCTGGTGCCAGCCAAGTCTCTGTAACGGCCACTACATCATAATTCCATGTATGTATCCAAGCTCTCAGTTCATCACCTTTGTTCCTGATGCTTCTTGCATTGAGGTATACACATTTCAGCCCTTCTACCTTACTGTCTTTACACTGTTTATTCTGCTTCTCTTTCCTCACCGGGACAAATTTATCCCTTACATCCCTTACATATTTTCAGATGGCTCCCTTATATCTTTTGAACAATTATCTAATAAATACAATTTACCAAGAACACATTTTTTTAGATATTTGCAAGTTAGAAATTTCCTAAACACCATACTCTCTTCCTTTCCGGCCTTACCCCCACCCCCCGGAAATATTTTAGACGTTATCATCAACCTTAACCCGTTTCAGAAAGGTGTAACGGCTACTATTTATAATACTATCATGAAATTTAGGAAAGCTCCACTCGACAAGATTAGGACTGACTGGGAAAGGGAATTGGGTCTTACTATCCTGGCTGAGGACTGGAACTATATTTTACAACTTGTTAACACCTCCTCTATCTGTTCCAAACACTCTTTAATTCAATTTAAAGTTGTCCATAGAGCACATATCTCTAAAGATAAATTAGCTCGTTATTACCCTCATATTAACCCTCTTTGCGATAGATGTCATGGGGAGATAGCCTCCTTTACCCACATGTTTTGGTCTTGTCCTACTCTGGAAACTTTTTGGAAAGACATTTTTAATATTATCTCAAAGGTTCTGAATAGTGATATTTCTCCCCATCCTATTACTGCTATCTTTGGATTACCTAAACCTTCTAATAATTTACCCCCCTCAGCGCGTAGAATGACTGCATTTCTTACTTTAATGGCGAAAAGATGTATTCTACAACATTGGAAGGAGATTAATGCCCCAACTACGTTTTTTTGGTTCTCTCAAACGATACTGTGTCTAAATTTGGAAAGAATCAGAAGTAATCTTTATGATACTTCAGTTAAATTTGAACAGACCTGGAGATCATTTATTCAATATTTTCATTTAATGTAACTATTTTTTTTCTCTCTGACCACGTATACATTCCCTTCGTGGATTTTATCTGCCGGGTTTGAGGACGCGATTGTTTAATTGTTTAAAGTCCAGTATATACCCAGTTAGCCTATTGCTTTGCTTTGTTAGGTTAGTTGCACGGTAGGTTTTCTTTCTGTTTTTTTTCGTTTTGTTGGTATCTATGAAAAATTAGTATGCAATTATATTACCTTGTTATTCTATAATTAACATACGTTGTGTTGTTTTCTTTTGTATTAATATTACTTTTATATTTATATCCTAACAATGTATTGGTTGCTATATATTTTACTCTTTGTGTACTAATTCAATAAATAGATTTAAAAAGCAAGAAAGATCTTTGTGCCTCTTCCTCATCCCGGGCCTTTCCGATGTTATCATCTCTCCCGGCCACCTGTGCGTAGGAGCCCGCCCGTTTCGGTCAGGCCCTGTACAGGTGGTCCGCCTGCCCGCAGAGGTGGCAGGACTTGGCCTCCGTGTCCCTCCACCTTGCAGTTTCTGCACAGCACAGCCTTACACTGGGCTGCGATGTGCTCCGCCTTACCGCAGTTCCGGCACACCTTGGGTTGCCCGGCATAAACCAGGAAGCCCCGGTTCCCTCCTGTTGCGAACACTGAGGATGGATGGATGACACAGCCGCTGGTGTCCACCCTCAGCTTCACCCTGACCTGCCCTTTACTTGTCCATACTCCCAGACTGTCGTTGACGTTCTCACACTTGCCCACGCTCTCCACATATCGCGCTGGGAATGTGAGGATGCCAACGACCGGTACATAGGGGTTGAACATTTGTACCAGAACCGTTCTCTCTTGCTGCGTTACGTCGGCGTAGAGGGGCTGCGCTTTTAGTAGCGACAGCGGCGCCTCGCTCCCCTTCTCACTGAAGCAGTCACGTAACTTCTGCCACCCTGGGGCATGCCCGAAGGTGACGTCGTAGTAACCGGCGAAATCCCGGACGCTGTAAAGATCGTTCACCTTGAAGCCACGGCAATCCGGTAGCACCTTGCAAATGAAGGTCTCCCTACTGAAATCGTTGCCTTCTTTCAAATCTCGAACGCTCAGTCTGACCGTCTTCTTGACCCCAGCCCCACGAATCGAAGCGCTGGTCTCTCCAGCCTTCCTCTTCTCTGATGCGTTCGTCTCTCCAGCCATCCTTCCCTCCATCGCCGCTGCACAGGGGGAAAGGGCCAGATTTCGGAGCCGATTCCCTCCACATTCCACCCCGTGTCAGCCCGAGGCCGCTCCCCTGCCAACGCTCTCTGTGTGCTGAAATGACCACCGGCGATCAGAGCGTTGCGGTAAAGAACGTTTGATCTTAGCTCTTCATCACCGTCTCTCCCCTGCCAGGTTAGCTCCTGGAAGTTTTCCTCTCGGCGCCGGACATCACGTGTCAGAACGGATATCCAGAAAAAAACTACCCAGAGCGATGTGACAGGGAACCAGTCTCCATCATCAGGGACAACAACCCCCGCCCCCCGCCTTAGATTACATCTACACATGTTGGGAGACCGCCGGACGTGGAGCGAGAGTCCGAAGGGCAGCGACGGTCGGAGGAAGTCGCAGTTGAACGATCGACTTATCAGTGAGTTCCAACTTTGCGCAACAGTCTGTTTGATAAGATTGGGCCCTTGTTTTTATTTCGTTTCTTTACTGACCATATAGTCTTGGCGGAAAAGGATCTTGGCGATTGTAGGGATGACTTGCAGTGGACTGAAAAGCTTGAGAATGTAGATATTAAGAAAGAGGATGTGCTGGAGCTTTAGGAAAGCATCAAGTTGAATAAGTCACCGGGACCAGACGGGATGTACCCCAGGCTACTGTGGGAAGCAAGTGAGGAGATTGCTGAACCTCTGGCAATTATCTTTGCATCATCAATGAGGCCAGGAGAGGCTCCGGAGGATTGGAGAGTAGCGGATGTTGTTCCCTTATTCAAGAAAGGGAGTAGAGATATCCCAGGAAATTATAGGCCAGTGAGTCTTACTTCAGTGGTTGGTAAGTTGATGGAGAAGACCCTGAGAGGCAGGATTTGTGAACATTTGGAGAGGCATAACATGGTTAGAAATAGTCAGCATGGCTTTGTCAAAGGCAGGTCGTGCCCTACATCCTGATTGAATTTTTTGAGGATGTGACTAAGCACATTGAAGAAGGTAGAGCCATAGTTGTAGTGTACATGGATCTTAGCAAGCCATTTGATAAGATACCCCATGCAAGGCTTATTGAGAAAGTAAGGAGGCATGGGATCCAAGGGGACGTTGCTTTGTGGATCTAGAACTGGCTTTCCCACAGAAGGCAAAGACTGGTTGTAGATGGGTCATACTCTGCATGAAGGCCGGTGACCAGCGGTGTCCCTCAGGGATCTGTTCTGGGACCCCTACTCTTTGTGATTTTTTTATAAATGACCTGGATGAGGAAGTGAGGAAGTGGAGGGGTGGGTTAGTAAATTTGCTGATGACATAAAGGTTGGGTGTGTTGTGGACAGTGTAAATGGCTGTCAGAGGTTAAAGTGGGACATTGATAGGATGCAAAACTGGGCTGAGAAACGGCAGATGGCGTTCAACCCAGATAAGTGTGAGGTGGTTCATTTTGGTGGGTCAAATATGTTGGCAGAAAATAGTATTAATGATGACTCTTGGCGGTGTGGAGGATCAGAGGGGTCTTGGGGTCTGAGTCCATAGGACACTCAAAGCTGCTACGCAGGTTGACTCTATGGTTACAAACGCATACAGTGCATTGGCCTTCATCAATTGTGGGATTGAGTTTAAGAGCCGAGATGTAATGTTGCAGCTCCTTAGGACCCTGGTCAGACCCCACTTGGAGTACTGCGCTCAATTCTGGTCGCCTCACTATAGGAAGGATGTGGAAACCATAGAAAGGGTGCAGAGGAGATTTACAAGGATGTTGCCTGGATTGGAGGGCATGCCTTGTGAGAATAGATTGAGTGAATTCAGCCCTTTCTCCTTGGAGCGACGGAGGATGAGAGGTGGCTGATAGAGGTGTACAAGATAATCAGAAGCATTGATTGTGTGGATAGTCAGAGGCTTTTCCCCAGGGCTGAACTGGCTAGCACGAGAGGACATAGTTTTAAGGTGCTTGGAAGTAGGTACAGAGGAGATGTCAGGGGTAAGTTTTTCTATGCAGAGAGTGGTGAGTGCATGGAATGGGCTGCCAGCGGTGGTGGTGGAGGCGGAAACAAAACGGTCTCTTAAGAGACTCCTGGGTAGGAACATGGAGCTTAGAAAAATAGAGGGCTATGGGTAACCCTAGGTAATTTCTAAGGTAGGGACATGTTCGGTACAGCTTTGTGGGCCAAAGGGCCTGTATTGTGCTGTAAATTTTCTTTGTTTCTATGTGTCAATGTTCCCACCGCTATCTCTCCCTCTCTCAACCATACAGGTAAAATATCATCAACACGTTATCTACTGGGGAGGCAAAAGAACTGATGCAACATTACAGTGGTTTGCAAGCTTTAAATATATTTAATACGTTTTGGAAACAGATACATTTACAAAAAGTAGGAAGTTAAAGACTAAAATTTCCACACAGTAGATTAGTAAGTTATAAAATGATTTCTTCTCAAATTTAAGCGGCGTCGTATCACGTCCAGGACGGAAGAGGCTGGAGCGTAAGTGGACAGGGGCATCAGTGCACTGTAGAGGCGTTGAATCTCCTAGAAACGGCTGAAGCGGTTTTTCTGCAGATCATTGCCAACGTGGACTGTTACCGCCTGCAAGATGAAAAGTGAAAGTTTACTTTGAACTTGGAACTTTGAAAAATTTTCTATCAAAGTATGTACAGTACTGTGCCAAATTCTTAGGGACAGACACACACACACACAAACATATATATAAATAGCGTGCCAAAGACTTTTGCACAGTGCTGTAGTGATTTTATGGATTACACTGTACTGCTGCAAAAAAAAAAAATACAAATTTCATTACGTATGTGAGTGATGATCAACCTGATTCTGATGTGGGTCTCTATTGTGGACTGGGAGAGGGGGGATCATGGTTGGGAATAGGGGAAGGGAGAGGCAGTGAGTGGGAAGCACCAGAGAGACATCTGTAATGACCAATAAACCAATTGTTTGGAATCAAATGGCCTTGCCTGGTGTCTCAGGGCTGGGTGTGTCTGCAACCATGCCATCCAAGTGCACTGGCACTCCTCCTCTGCCACCTGTCCCACACCCCTCCTGCGGTGCTCCATCCTCGCCATTCCCAACATTCTTTGCTCCTGCCAGATTTACAAGCTCGCTCTCCGCTCCATGTTGACAAATACAGCGGTGTGTGCAAAAGTCTCAGGCACCCCAGCTAGATAGATATGTAACGCTCGGCTCGATCAACTCACGTCCGTCTAGGGGAACTGCCGTAGGCCCTACCAAACTGTGTACTCACGTTTGCGTAGACGCTACGTAATGCACCCCGATACAAGCCCACACTGTAAAATATCAGACAATACACAATGTACAGTTAAGTTACACTTTATAACTCTTTTTGGTGGTGTGGTTAGTGGACACAAAAAAAAAACAAAGGTGCCACTCAGTAAATTTGTCAGTTTTGTGCACCAAATTAAGTCGTTGGAGCTCACACCTCCCCGATCCGTCCACAAACGACCTCCGAACCTCCAACAACCTCCGAACCGTCGAATTCCGGTATCCGCCATCCCGGAACCGCCGACCGCTCCCGCACTCGTCCGTCCTCTTCACTCGCCTTGAGCAGGTACACAAATTGGGTGTGACATATATATGTGAATAGGGCTTCTTATAATGTCAGGCACTGAACCAAGATGAAAGAAATACATGAATTCCCAAGCTCCACAGAAATATAGTGATAGTTACAACATTAACAAGATTATAGCCTATCACTACACTTCAGTGTATAACTGGTACAATAAAACATATAATACTTAATTTAATAATATGACAAAGTATTACTAATTATCATAAAATATAATTATCAAGCAAGTAAGGTAACGTTGTTTGCTTAGAAGCCATAGGGTTGTTAGTGAGAAAAATTTACTTTTGTATTGGCGACCACCACAGATGTAGGCTTACTTCTACGGCTGATTCAGAGCAGACAGCAGGGCCCGCAGTGCTGAGCAGTGTTCCTAAGCAGGTATCAAAATAACAGAAACAAAGCAAATAAGTTTTTTACACTTTCAGCCACATAAACTGGAACCAAGTAATCAAGTATGAAACAAGAACGCCTGAAGAACGATTGGTAAAGCCACGAATATTGGTGAATATTAGTATCAAAAGCGGTAGGTTGGCAACTCTGCCTCGTACCGTTTCTCTCGCAGAAATGGTTGGACAGGAAGTGTACCTGTGTGTCTGGATATTCACAATATCCTCACACATCGGGTATTACATGGTTAGACCAATACAGATCCTGTTTAGTCTTTAAGTATGTAAAAAGTGAAAGAAGCTTGAATCTTTACAGAAATTATAATTGTATCTGTACGAATAGAAAATATCATATTTTGTAAGTGAGAAATGTTAACAGGGGAGGAGAGCAGCCATTTGGGAGATTTGGAAATGTATTTCGTCTCGTTCATTGCTCACTACTCTTTTTCCTATCAACACAAAGAGAAAAAGAGCCTCTTTCCAATCAACTATAGCGGCCGCTGTTAAATTCCCCGCTTGTATATTTTGACATTTTTTTACAGAGGTGCCGGAGTGGCACTCCGGTGAGATCCAGCAGCACTGCACCCCTGGCTGAGGGGTAATAACTGTTCCTGACCCTGATGGTGTGGGTCCTGAGGCTCCTGTACGTCCTTCCCGATGGCTGAGGGGTAATAACTGTTCCTGAACCGGTGGTGTGGGTCCTGAGGTTCCTGTACCTTCACCCTGATGGTTGAGTGGTAATAACTGTTCCTGAACCTGGTGGCACTGAAGGCATTACGCTGACTGTGGTGCTTTACAGACACTTAGATAGGCTGACGGATGATGGAAAATGGCAGGCTATGCGGGAGGGGAGGGTTAGGTTGGTTGATTCATTGATTGAGAGAAGGCACAGAATTGACCCTTCCGGCCCTTCGAGCCTCACCGCCCAGCGATCTCCCGATTTAACACCAGCCTAATCATGGGGCAATTTACAATGACCAATTAAACTACTGACCGGTATGTCTTTGGACAGTGGGAGGAAACCGGAGCACCCAGAGGAAACCCTAGAGAAAACTTCTGGCGTTCACCTTTTTTTTTTTACCTGCCATGACTGTTGAGGTCCCTTTGTCTAATCCTGGGTTTTGTGGAACAGGTAGAGCCACGGAGGTGCAAAGTTGGGGGCTCGGAGGACACGCACAGCTTCCCTCTGCTCCTGTCCTCGGTCACCCTCTCGGGATAGGCAGACGCGTTGGGAAACCTCTCGGCAACTTGATTCTGCTGGTGCTCGGGCGGGTTCCTGCAGTCGCGTTCCACGGCACTGTGCCGTAACCAGCTCCTGCAGCAGATCCTGTCTGGGGTATGAACTGAATACTTTAGCTAACGAAAAACATTCAAGATTGTTTAGTGTCATTTTCAGTACACAAGTGTCAAGGAGAACGAAATAATCGTAACTCTGGATGGGATGCAGGAGATAAATAAAGCACACCAAGCCAAACACAAGAAGATCTGCAGATGCTGGAAATCCAAGGCAACACACACAAAGTGCCAGAAAAACCCAGTAGGTCAGGCAGCATTTACGGAAACGTGTAAACAGTCGAGGCTTTAGGCTGAGGCCCTTCATCAGGACTGGAAAGGAAGGGAGAAGACGTTGAGGGTGGGGGAGGAGAGGAAGAAGTACGAGGTGGTAGGTGATAGGTGAGACCGGAAGAGGGGGTGGGGTGAAGTAAAGAGCTGGGAAGTCGATTGGTGGAGGTGATGAAGGGCTGGGGAAGGGGGAATCTGATAGGAGAGGACAGAAGGCCATGGAAGAAGGGGACGATGGTGGAGCACCAGAGGGAGGTGATGGGCAGGTAAGGAGATAAGGTGAGAGAGAGAAATGAGAATGGGGAATGGTGAAGAAGAAAACTAGAAGTTCGACAAATCGATGCTTAACTCACTACTAAGATAAACTCCATAAGATAAAGAACACAATAATAATAATAATAAAAACACAATAAATATAAATACATAAGATAGCTTATATACATGGATTGACTGTACGTGCATAAAGTGACTCTAGGCACAGGAGTGTCTCAAAATCACAATCAATCAGTATATACCATGAAATTTGTCGTTGTGCGGCAGCAGTACCTTGCAATAGAAAATAAAAGCTGTAAATTACAGTAAATATATAAAAAATTAAAAAATTAAACAATTAAACAAGTCGTGCAAAAAGACAAAAAGAAAATAGTGAGTTAGTGTTCACAGGTTCGATGTCCATTCAGAAATCTGATGACGGGGGAGAGGCTGTTCCTGAATCACTCAGTGTCTGTACAGAAGGTGACTCTGACAGGAAATGATCAGGTGGTGGTGGTTGGGGTGTGGGTTAGTGTTGGGGAAAGTCACTGTTTCTGAGTCTGGTGGTCCAGGCGTGGATGCTATGCAGCCTCGTCCCCGATGGGAGAGGGACAAACAGTCCGTGAGCAGGGTGGGTGGGATCCTCCCTGACGTTACTGGCCCTTTCCCGGCCCTTGATGGTGGGTAAGCTCCTGGACCGGCTTCACTCACCCCCCGGTGGCTCGTGGGTGTGGACCCACTTCTGGGGATCCTGCGTTCTGATGTTTGATGTTCTGAGCGTTACTCGTTTGTTGTTTCTGTTGTTTGCGTGACTTTGCACGTCTGATGGTCTTGTTTCGTGGGGTGCTTTCTTTAAGTGGGTTCTCTGACATTTCTTTGTTTGTGGCTGCCTGCAAGAAGATGAACCTCGAGGCTGTGCACCGTAAGCATACTTTGATAATTACTGTACTTTGTACTTTGAACTTGGAATACATCCTTGATGGCTGGTAGTCTGGTGCTGGTGACACGTTGGGCACTTAATTGTTTCCTGAAACACTTAATTCAACAACTAATAATTCAGTTTTGCTCAGCCCACAAGGCTGTAATAAAATCTAGCACACATTCAGCAATCCCCCGATTTAATCCCAGCCCAATCACAGGACAGTTTTACAACCACCAATCAACCTACCAACTGGTAGGTCTTTGGGCTGTGGGAGGAAACCAGAGCACCTGGAGGAAACACTCGTGGTCATGGGGAGAACATACAAATTCTTTACGGGCAACGGCTGAAATTGAACTGGGGTCACCGGTACCGTAAAGTATTGCGCTAACCACTACGCTACGGTGTTGCCCCACGGAATCCTCATGCAAATCCAGCAGAGTTTGAGCAGTTTTGTAAAGAAGGAAGGGGAAGGGGAAAAATTGCAGTGTCCAGATGTGCAAAGCTGATGGAGACCAGTCCACACAGACTCAAGGCTATAATTGCTGCCAAAGGTGCATCTATTAAATAGTGACTTGAAGGGGAAAAATACTTATGTAGTCAATTGTTTTGTGTTTAATAATTGTAATTAATTTAGAGCACTTTGTAGAGATCTGTTTTCACTTGGTCACAAAAGAGGTTTTCTCTGTTGATCAGTGTCAAAACAGCCAAATTAAATCCACTATGATTCGGTGTTGTAAAACAACAAAACATGAAAACCTCCAAGGGGGACGAATGCTTTTTTGGAGGCACTGTACATACAATCGCTGACAAGCAACCAATGTGCAACAGAAGACAAACTGTGCAAATACAAAGACTAAACAAGTAATACTGAGAACACAAACTGTGGAGTCCCTGCAAGTGAGGAAACCCAGATTTCGAGTTTAGAAGGCTAAAAGGTTGTATTTCACTTACTGTAACCCCAGCAGTTGCAACAGGAATCACGCTGATCCCGAGGTGCATTTGAAATCTCCTCAGTGACATTAGCGTGCCCTGCAGCATCAGTCTGTCTGGAACAATTCACATTGCTTGCCAGGCCCACTTGGCTGCGGTTGCGTTTCAGGACCTTAGACAACTTCTTGATGGCCTTCGAGGTGGCATGCGGGTTGCCCGTTGCGCTCAGCGTCTCTCTTGCGGCCTTTTGCCCCTCTTGGGGGAATGCCTGGGCCTCGAGGCCACCTTGGCTCCTGGGCTGACTCTGGACCTCAGGGAGGAATTGCCTCGAGCTCCCATTCTGCTCTGTGCTTTCGGCTGGCAGCGTGCTGCACGCATCCGCTGGTTCGGTTTCCTCCGCAACAATTGTACTCTTCTGGTCAAGCTCCTCAAAGATCTCCGACTGGGTATTCTGAAGAAAACAGAAATATAGATGAAAGGTTTAGAACACATAATTTTGCAGGCCATTCAGCCCACGATGTTGTGCTGACCTCATAACCTATTCGTAGACCGACCATAAATCTTAGCAACAGAATTAGGCCACTTGGCCCTCCGAGTCTGCTCCATCATTCCTTCATGGCTGATTTATTGTCCATCTCAACCCCAGCCTTCTGCCTTCTCCCCGTAACCTCTGACACCCTTACTAATCAAGAGCCTCTTAACCTTCATTTTAAGTACACCTCCACAGCCGTCTGTGGCGATGAATTCCACAGATTCACCACCCTTCGGCTAAAGAAATTCCTTCTCATCTCCGTTCTAAAGGGACGTCCTTCTATTCCATCATGGCTGATTTATAACTTCAACCACATTCTCCTGCCTTCTTGCCATAACCTTTGATGCCCTGACTAATCAAGAGCCTATCAAACTCTGGTTTTAAATATCCCCAATGACTTGGCCTCCACAGCCGCCTGTGACGATGAATTCCAGATTCACCACCCTCTGGCTGAAGAAATTCTTCCCCATCTCTATTCTAAAGTGACGAACCTCATTTCTGAGGCTGCACTGTCTGGTACTCCACTCTCCCACTTTCAGAAACATCCTCTCCACGTCCGCTCTGTCTAGACATTCCAGTCTAACCTGACTGAGATATTTTAAAGAAAAGGCACGGTGTTGGATCAGTTTAATGTTCTCGGGAAATAATTGCAAGGGACCCATTAGTATCTGTTCAAAACTCGGACAGTTTCTTTCAGGATGGGCAAAGCAGTAACTGCATTTGCCACCTGGAAACATGAGGGGAAACATTTTCACTCAGAGGGTGGGGACAGCTTGGAACAAGCTGCCAGCATAAGTGGTGCATGCGAGCTCGGTTTCCACGTTTAAGAGAAGTTTGGATAGGTACACGGATGGTAGGGATATGGATGGCAATGGTCCTGGTGCAGGTCGATGGGAATAGACAGTTTAAAATGGCTCGGCATGGACTAGATGGGCTGAAGGGCCTGCTTCTCTGCCGTATTTTTCTATGACTCTCCGACGCCGCAGGAATCTTCTACCTTGTGGGAATGGAGCTTTCCCAACTGCTTTCACTCCCACCAACCCTCCCACCTGGGCATGGGGTTAAAAACCCAGAGCTACAGAAACCCCAACAGAAGCTCCATCCCTGGGAGAGGAAGGATATGCCAAGAAGATGGGCCACACCTGGAAACAGGTTGAAAGACTCCCAGGATGGAGGACTCTGGTGAGCTGCTGTCAAAGGCCTGTGCCCCAGATGGCGTTGGTGATTCTGTAAATTGGTGTTCACTCACCACACTGCATTCTCGATCCAGCCAAGCCACTACAATCAGGGGGCCGGTTCAGGCCGAGCAGTGATGGGACCACTGAACAGACTCTCTATACACTGACTGGCCTGATCTCAAATAATAACAAGGCAGCCCACAGAGAAGTGGTCATCACCCTGACACAGTGGTGTCAAGAAAACAACCTCTCCCTCAATGTCGCAAAAACAAAGGAGCTGGTTGTGGATTACAGGAGGAATGGAGACATCAATGGATCTGGGGTTGAGAGGGTGAACAGCTTCAAGTTCCTCGGTATACACGTCACCGAGGATCTCACGTGGTCTGTACATATCAGCTGTGTGGTGAAAAAAGCATAGCAGCGCCTCTTTCACCTCAGACGGTTGAAGAAATTCGGCATGAGTCCCCAGATCCGAAGAACTTTCTACAGGGGCACAACTGAGAGCATCCTGACTGGCTGCATCAGTGCCTGGTATGGGAACTGTACCTCCCTCAATCGCAAGACTCTGCAGAGAGTGGTGTGGACAGCCCAGCACATCTGTAGTTGTGAACTTCCCATGATTCAGGACATTTTCAAGGACAGGTGTGTACAAAGGGGCTGCAGGATCATTGGGGACCCAAGTCACCCCAACCACAAACTGTTCCAGTTGCTACCATCCGGGAAATGGTACCGCAGCATTAAAGCCAGGACCAACAGGCTCCAGGACAGCTTCTTCCACCAGGCCATCAGACTGATTAATTCACGCTGACACAACTGTATTTCTGAGCTATATTGACTGTACTGTTGTATAACTTACTGGACATACTATTTATTACAAATTACTACAATTTACACCTTGCACATTCAAACTGAGATGTAACATAAAGATTTTTACTCCTTGTGTATGTGAAGGATATAAGAAATAATATTCAATTCAATCAAATTCAATTTGGCCTCTCACTGGGTCAGTGAGACGGGCTGGCAGCTGCTCTTGCCACACCTGTTCGCTCCCCTGTCGTAGTTTTTCCCGTGACCCTGTCCCGTGCACTATTTCTGTTCGTTTCCATCTTACAGACCGTTCTCAGGAACTGAACCCTGTCTTAACCCTGAGAGAGCCTGTAAACGCATGGAATCCTATAAGGGTCATAGAATGCATCCAGTCATTGGGTAGTGAATCTGTGAAATCTGTTACCACAAGACGGCTGCGGAGGACAGGTCATTGGGTATATTTAAACCGAAGGTTGGCAGGTTCTTGATTAGTCAGGGTGTCAAATGATATGGGGAGAAGGCAGGAGAACAGGGTTGAGAGAGATAGTAAATCAGCCACGATGGAATGGCAGAGCAGACTCAATGGGTCAAATGGCCTAATTCTGCTCCTATGTCTTATGGTCTTACAGAGGCCAAAAAATTCATGGTCTGCTCCAGTTTCTAGTATTTTCTAAAATTTTGTCATTTTAAAATTAATTTTATAAGCTCAGTGGTAGAGTATTTGAGTACAGATTAGCAGCCAAAGAGTCATTTAGTTCATAATAGGCCTTTCAGCACATCCAGGCCGTGCCAATTTATTAAGCTGCCGAGTCCTGTCGTCCAGCACCTGGACTGTAGCCATCCCTACCCTCCCATCTATGGACCCATCCAAACTTCTCTTCAATATTGCAATCTAACCACAATTTACCACTTCCGCTGGCAGCTCATTCCACACTCTGAGTGAAGAAGATTCCCCTCAGGTTCCCCTTGAACACTCACCTTTCACCCTTAACCTATGACCTCCAGTTCAGTGCCACCCAATCTCAGTGGGAAAAGCCTGCCTGCCTTTACACTATGGATACTTCTCATCATTTTGTATACCTCAATCAAGTCTCCCCTCCACCTCCTACGCCCCGGGGAATGAAGTCCCAAACAATTCAGCCTTTTCCTATAACTCAGGTCCTCAAGTCCCTGTAATCGTGGTTAGCATTAGGGCAAAGGGACTGATAGCTCTGTGACTATGACTTGGGCTTCCTGTTGACACAGGCCTTGGTCAATTCAAATTCTCAACTTGCCTATGTGTGATTTAGAACATAGATCATCGAACACCACAGCACAGTGCATTCCTTTTTACCCACCATGTTGTACCAACTTTTAACCTACTTTAAGATCAATCTAACCCTTCTCTCCTACTTAACCCTCTATTTTTCCATCATCATGTGCCCATCTAAGCATTTCCTGAATGCCCCTAATGTATCTGCCTTTAGCACCACCCATGACAGGGTGTTCCATGCACCCACTACTCTCTGCCTCTATCATCCCCTCTATATTTCCCTCCCATCGCCTTGAAATTATGCTTCCTGGCATTTGCCATTTCTGCCTGGGAAGAAAACTCTGGCTGTCCAATTGATCTGTCTTACACACTTCCATCAAGTCACCCCTCATCCTTCTTTGCTCCAAAGAGAAAAGCCTCAGCTGGCTAAACCTATCTTCACGAGACATGCCCTCCAGTTCAGGCAGCATCCTGGTAAATCTCCTCTGCACCTTACCTAAAGCTTCCACATCCTTCCTGTAATGAGGTGACTGGAACTGAACACAATACTCCCAAGCGTAGTCTAACTAGGGTTTTGTTAGAGTTGCAACATTACCAGTAGAGGTGGAGATTGTGACTCCTGCCCATTTTCATCTCCCGCCTCCTGCTGCGCCAGGTCTTTGGCCTCTTTCACAGCTTGGGGCTCCAGTGGGACCAGATCTTGTACCTGCTGCTGATCCCCGTCTTCGGCCTCTTGGTTATCCAGGACTTGGGCCTGCTGTTGTAACTTTTGCACATTGGCCTCCGGTTGGTTCACTGCCTCACTCACAGCATTTCCCTCTTGTGCTTCAGCAGGGATCTCTGATGGAACCTCTGTCTGCTGCTGCTTCTGGCCTGGTTCTTTCTGCTCTGCTTGGAATTGGTTCTGGAGCAGCGAGCAGTGTTCTGTGCCATCAGCCTTCTGTTCAGAAACCAGCTCTGGCTCAACATCTGCTCTGCCTGGAGACAATTCACAGCTGTGGCCCACATTCTTCTCCTCCCAGCCGCCTGCTCGCTGGCTTGGGCTGGAGACAATTCCTAGCACTTGGCTGGTCTGAAGAATACAGAAGAAAAAAAACTTTGAAAACAGCTGGCATTTTAAAACACTCAGTAAAAAAACAATCTTGGCAGTCAGTGTCAGATGAACTTCCTGAACTTGTGACGCTCAGAATACCATTCAGTTTCGCCTCAAAGACTCAGAGAGGCGTGCAGGAGAATCCTTGACAATGGCACCAGTGACAAGAACACGATGTAGTCAAAGATTTATTTCCATGATATTATAGAATAACATGACACTAATAATGCCATTCCTGATACCGGAACATGTCAGTGAGCAGCTGGCCCAGGGAGAGGGGACCATTTAATGTGGTGAGATGTGAGAAGCCCCAGTGCTACTGCCCTTTGAGACAGGTGATAAAGGCAGATTTATTAGAGGCAATCAAATACTGGACGGTGGGTCAAGAGAAACTGCTTTCAGTGGCAGGAGGGTCAATAACTGGAGGAAAGAGATTGAGGATAATTCTCAAGTTGCCATAAATCTCTTCACTTTGGCTACTGAGATTCCAGTTCCTGGATTTCCGCTCAGGCCTCTTGTTCGGTCTGGAATCAGCCTAGGCCTGGGTCAGAGGGGCAATGAAGTAATTTCTTTTTAACATAGACAGTTGTGATTTAGAATTCACTGTAGCCTGGCCTACTGAGTTCCTCCAGCATTTTGTGTGAGTTATTTTAGATATTTCCCTGAAGGGTAAACGCCACAGGGGAGCTGGACTATAATGTGTGGTTAAAGGTGTAGCTGGGTGGTGGGGTGGAGATACATCTCTACCAAAGGAGGTGTAAGGTGATCCTTCCCTCCACTAGTCTGCAGGTCACCCTTGGGCAAGGAATAGCACCTGCTTAGCCCTCCCGATCAGGGTCACATGAAGCCACGGAAGCAGGTGGTGGTTGGTTGTACGAACAGCCGGTGCATATCACAAGTCCTGGTTATACAACCACTGATGCCAGGCAGACAGTCTCTGAACAGTATTGATAATGGCTAGGGTCACCCGTCTTGTAAAGACACTGGCCCAGAAGAGGTTTGCCATTGCCCACAGTGCCAAAGACCATGATTGCCCACATCATACGGCATGATACATAATGATGATGGTGAAAGGAGTAAGAAAGTAAAATATCCTTTAAACAGAGAGAGAGAGAGAGAGAGAGAGCGACATCACAGAATGTTACTGTACAGGGAGAGCTGGGGGGGGTCACAGAAAGTTAGCTGTGAGTAATGTAGATAATGGCAAAGGCAAATGGAATTCAACACACAAAATACTGGAGGAACACAGCAAGTCAGTCAGCATCTACGGAAATGAATAAACAGTTGACGTTTCCGGGCCAAGACCCTACATCAGGACTGGAAAGGGAAGGGGGAAGAAGCCAGAATAAAAAAGGTGGGGAGAAGGGAAGGAGGACTCGCTGGAAGATTATGTGTGGAGCTAGGTGGGTGGGGGAGCGGGATGAAGTAAGAAGCTAGAAGGCGATAGATGGAAAAGGTAAAAGGGCTGGAGAAGGAGGAATCTGATAGGAGAGGACAGTGGACCACAGGAGAAAGGGAAGGGGGAGGGGTACCAGGGGAAGTGATAGGGAGATGTGGAAAAGAGGCCAGAATGGGGAATTGGAAGCAGGAGGGAAAAATTACCGGTAGTTGGAAAAATAGAAGTTCATGCCATCAATGAAAAGCTCTACACAATCGAAGCTTGTTTCCCACAGCCAGATTTCTTTGTCCTCAAAGAATTATAATTTACAAGGTTTTGGGGCAGATTTCACTACTACAGCAGACAGGTAAGAAAAGTCCCAGTGGTACAGGGGAGACAGTAGGCTTGGGACTCTTCAGTGTTATAGCCAGACACCAGGAAGCCAAGTTATCATGCCACCAGTACACCAGGTAATGACATCTCCAGCAAGAGGGCATCTAACTGCTTACCCCTGATATTCAATAACCCAACAGTTGTTTAAGACCCAACTATCAATGTCCTGGAGGGGCCAACATTGTTCAGAGTCTCAGCAGGACAGCCCACATGAGGTACCAGAGCAGATTGGATGTTGTGAACTCAATGAAGACCTTCCCATCTTCACCCTCTTCCCTTCCTAATTCCCCTTCTCCCATGCTCCACTCTCCTCTCCCATCAGATTCCTCCTCCTTCAGCCCTTTAACTCTTCCACCTCTACCAGGGGTTCCCAACCTTTTACTTGCCATGGACCAGTCCAATTAAGCAAGGGGTCTCAGAGTGAATGTGGAGAGGATGTTTCTTATGGTAGGGAGTCTAAGACCAGAGGACAGCCTCATAATAGCGAGGTGTCCTTTCAGAGATGAATAGGAAGATGAGAAGAAAGTTCTTTAGCCAGAGAGTGGTGAATCTGTGGCATTTATTGCCACAGTCAGCTGTGAAGGCCGAGTATTTTTGTATATTTAAGGCAGAGGTTGGTCAGGTCATGAAGGGATAAAGGGAGAAGGCAGGAGATTGGGGCTGAGAGGGAAAATGGATCAGCCATGATGAAATGCAGAGCAGACTAATGGCCTAATTCTGCTCCCATATCTTGTGGTTTTATGATATTGGGAACCCCTGACCTAAACCCTTCCAGCTTCCAACTTTATCCATCTTCCCCCATACCTGGTCTCACCTATCACCTGCCAGCTTGTACTCCTTCCCTCCACGCTCCCACCACTTCCCAGTCTTATTCTGGCTTCTTCCCAGTTCCTTTCCAGTCCTGATGAGGGGGTCTCGGTTTGAAACATCGACTCTTTATTCCTCATCAGTTGCTGCCTAACCTGCTGAATTCCTCCAGCACTTGGTGTGTGTGTTGTGGGTTGGAAGCAAAATATGCTTGACCCTGATGGACTGCCAAAGGCTGAGAGAGACACAATCTCCACCTACTGGCTGTTTATTAATACGTAAACCAGTACAAGAAAAAAAGAATTGTAGTCAGCATAGAGCAGACATGATCACATTGCACGGCAGGGCAGGCTTCTGACAACCAAGTCCAGCTCCTGGCCTTCACATCTGGCTGAGCTACTAAGACTGGCGGAACAGTTTCTACTGCCAGGAGAAGGCACCCAGGTGGGTTACTGATGCCTTAAAACCAGTCGCTTTGGGCTGATGCCAAACTGTCAATCTCTGCCATTCCTTTGCATTCATCTGCTGCGTGGAGAGAGCTCGTCTGCTGTGTGGGCAACAACTTGCTCTCCGTGTTGTACTTCCCTGGCTTGCACATCATGTAGAAAGCTAGGTCACAACATCCATGGTCCATTCCAACCAATGGAGGACCTCCAGGCCTAGCTCATTAACAGACTCCTTCAGCAGACTGGAGGACAGTCTCCATATGAAAGACCGGAAGAACTGAAGACATTGGAGCAGAGTTAGGCCTTTCAGCCTATCGAGTCTGCTCCGCTGTTTCATCATGGCTGATCCATTTCCCTCTCAAACCCATTTTTCCTTTAACCTCTGACGCCCTATCTAATTATTTGGTGATGCGTTGCCTGAGTTGCCTATTCAAACATCCAATATCAGTCCATCCTTTCTGAGATAAGGGGCCCAAAAATGCACACAAGACTCCAGGTGAGGCCTCACTACTGCCTTATAAAGCCTCAGCATTACATCCTTACATGCAGAAAGACTGGAATCCTCTCTCTCTCTCGCTCACGCTGACACCAAGCTGTCTGGCCAGGGCAAACATCTGCCACCAGGTTTGGTTGCTAACTTGAAAGCCAGCTCACGTTCCCAACCTCCAAACCAAAGCCCCGCTTGGGCTGAAGGCTAAAGCAGTGAAGAGACCCATTGGCGTGACCCTCAGACGTTCCTTCAACGATATCCCTGCAGCTGAGGTCAGGAGTCCTTTAATAGAACATACAACAGTATAGTACAGGAAAAGGCCCTTCAGCCCTCAATGTTGTGCCAGACCAATTAAATTAGTAATCAAATAGCTAACTAAGCTCATCTCTCCGGCCTACACAATGTCCATATCCTCCCATCTTCCTCACATTCATGTGCCTCTCTAAATGTCTCTTAAAAATCTCTAATGTATCTATCTCAGCCACCACCGCAAGCACCCACCACTCTCTGTGTAAAAGATCCGCTCTCACATCTCTGAAATTACCCTCACTCACCTCCTCCTCTCCCTGGGACTCCCCGCTCTGGTTCTCTGCCTGCTCTGGATCTTCTCATCTCGAATTCCCGACAGGACATCGACTTCATCACTCCTCCACTGAATGCACTGCCCTCGACTCTCCTCGCACCAATCCCAACCTGACCATCAATCTGCCTCCAAAGCCAGTATGTCCTTCCTCAAGTATGGAGACCAGAACTGCATGTAGTACTCCAGGTGCAGCCTCACCAGTACCCTGTACAGTTGCAGCATAACTTCCCTGCTCTTCAATTCAGTCCCTCTGGTAATGAAGGCCAATACTGTATTCCATTTGCTTTTGTGATAGCCTGCTGCACCTGCAAACCAACCTTTTGTGATTCATGCACAAGTACTCCCAAGTCCCTCAGCACAGCAGTATGCTGGAAATTTTTACCGTTTAAATAATAATCTGCTCTTCCATTTTTCCTTCCAAAGTGGATGACCTCGCATTTACCAACATTGTACTCCATCTGCCAGTCCCTTGCCCACTCACCTAACCTATCTATACGTATCTCTCTGTATCTTCTACACAATTTACTTTTCCACTCAATTTGGTATCATCAGCAAACTTAGATACACTACACTCGATTCCCTCTTCGAGATGGTTAATATATATCGTGAACAGTTGCAGGCCCAGCACCGACCCGTATGGCACCACTGCTCACCACCGATTGCCAACCAGAGTAACACCCATGTATCCCAACTCTGCTTTCTTTCAGTTAACCAATCCTGTATCCATGCTAATACATCACCCCAACTCTTTGCATCCTTATCTTATGGATAAGTGTTTTATGCAGCACCTTATCAAACACCTTCCAGAAATCCAAGTAAATAACGTCCATCTGTTCTCCTGTATCCACTGCGCTCATTATAACCTCAAAGAGCTCCAGTAAGTTTGTCAAACAGGATCTGCCTTTGCTGAATCCATGCTGCATCTGCCTGATGGATCCATTTCTTGCCAGATGTCTTGCTATTTCTTCTTTAATGATAGCTTCAAGCATTTTCCGAACTACAGATGTTAAACTTACTGACCTGTAGTTACCTGCTTTTGCCAACATCAGTTTTTGAACAGTGGCGTGACATTCGCCGTCTTCTCATCCACCAGAACCTGCCCAGAATCCAGAGAATTTTAGTTTATTTTCTTTCCTTATTCCCTTTCTTTATTAGTTGCTTGATGGGTCTTTGTTGCTGTTTGAAATTTTCCCAGTCTTCCAGTTTCCCACTACTCTTGGAGGCTTTCTATTCACACGCTTTTAGTTTGACGCCTTCTTTAATTTCCTCAGTTATCCAAGACTGGCTCTCCCCACCCTTACTGTCCGTGCTTTTAACTGGAATATACTTTTGTTGAGCACCGGGAAAAATCTCTTTGAAAGACTTCCACTGCTCCTCAATAGTCCCACCATATAGCCTGTGTTCCCAGACTACTTTTGCACCCTCCATTTGTATGGGAAACTCAGTCATACTGTGATCACTCTTTCCGAGAGGATCCCTAACTACAAGATCACTAATTTTACCTTTCTCATTGCACAGGACCAGATCTAAGATAACACATTCTCTTGTAGGTTAAGTAACACGCTGTTCAAGAAAGCCATCATTTATGCGTTATATGAAGTCCTCCACAAGACTGTCTCGACCAACTTGATTCACCCAATCTATGTGCAAGTTAGTCTCCCATGATAACTGCCGTTCCATTCTCACGTGCCTGAGATATTTCTGTTTACTGCCTGTGCCACTGTAATGTGATTATTTGGTGGCTGATCGACAACTCCCACCAAGGATTTTTTTCCCTTACTGTTCCTAATCTCTACCTAGATGGACTCAACGTTCTGCTCCTTAGATCTTATATCGTCTCTCACTGTCGCACTGATCTCATCCTTAGAGCGCTACTCCACCTCCCTTACCTTCCTGCCTATCATACCGTATAACCTGATATCCTTGGATATTTAATTCCCAATCTTGACCTAGCTGAGAGGTTGCTTTGAGCTGAGCTGTAAATCATCTACAAGATGTCAGCTCAGCTGAAATCATCTACATCTCGTAGATTAAATCATTAGTCCCACCTAAGGCGACTTAGCACGTCAACCAAGAGAAACTCTTACAGGAGTGGAGGATGATGACGTCTGCAGTCCTTCTGGTGACTTTGGCTTCACCAAGATCAACAGGGTTGGATTCTCCTGCAACTGGGACTCTTCTTGCAGGTTCTCTTCAGGGAACCCCCGTTCTTTGAGGAGCATTTCCTTCTGCTCCTGACTCTGCTGAATTTCCCTGCGCAGCTGCCTGGACAGATAGCGAGATTTTCAATACCAAGCCATTGCACCAATATTAACAATGCCCTCTCCCACCCCTTCAATGTTCCAACCTCATGCGCAGTAGGGCCAGCACGCTCGGCTGTTCCAGAGGGAGCAGTACCGGGGGCAAGAATCACCGGTGAGTCTAACATTGAGGGGGGTGGGGTGCTCTTTGACATAGGAATGGGAAGTGTACCTGACTTTGCACTCAACGTCAGTAAGACCAAAGAACTGATTGCAGACCTCAAAGGGTAAGACGAGAGAACACGCATCAGTCCTCACAGAGGGATCAGAAGTGGAGAGAGTGAGCAATTTCATGTTCCTGGGTGTCAACATCTCTGAGGATATCGATGCAGTTGCAAAGAAGGCACAACATCGGCTATATATCATGAGGAAGCTGAGGTGATTTAGTATGTCTGCAAAACACACTTGCAAATCTCTACAGATGTACCATGGAGAGCATTCTAATCGGCTGCATCACCATCTGGTATGGTGGGGGGGTGGGCACTGCACAGGACCGAAAGGAGCTACAGAAAGTTGTGAACTCAGTCAGCTCCATCATGAGCACTAACCTCCCCAGCATCCAGGGCATCTTTAAGGAGCGATGCCTCAAAAAGACTGCCTCCACCATCAAGGACCCCCATCGCCCAGGGCATGCCCTCTTCTCACTACAACCGTCAGGGAGAAGGTACAGGAGCCTGAAGGCACAAACTCAACAACTCAGGAACAGCTCCTTCCCCTCAGCCATCAGGTTTCTGAATGGACAATGAAACCATGAACACGAGCTGACTACTTTTCTCCCCCTCTTTTTGCACTACTTCATTAATTTAACTATTATATATATACACAGTTTTGATTATTATGTATCACATTGTACTGCTACCACGTAACAACAAGTTTCACGACGTACTCCAGTGATATGAACCAAATTCTGATTCTGTTCCGTATCACCAGTGATGAATCACCACACTTGATCAGAATCAGGTTTCACATCATTGACATATATTGGGAAAGTTGTTGCAAAACTTGCGACATAAAAACACTGTAAGTTGCAATAGGAAACATACTAAAAATTAAACTAAATGAGTAGTGCAAAAAGACTGCACGAAACAGTGAGGTGGTGTTCCTGGGCTCAATGTCCATTCTGAAATCCGGTGGCACAGGGGAAGAAGCTGTTCCTGAATCATTGACTGTGGGTCTTCAGGCTCCTGTACCTCCTCCCTGATGGTAGCAATGAGAAGAGTGCATGTCCTGGGTGGTGGGGGTCCTTAATGATGGTAAGAATATATAGCTGTGGAGGGACAGAACATAGAACCTGACAGCACAGTACAGGCCCTTCACCCACGATGTGGTGCTAATCTTTAACCTACTTTAAGGTCAATTTAACCTTTCCCTTCCACAGAGCCCTCCATTCTTCTATCATCCATGTGCCTATCTAACAGTGTCTTTAATGTCCCTAATGTATCTGCCTCTACCACCACCCCTGGCAGGGTGTTCCATGCACTCACTACTCTCTGTGTAAAGAATTTACCTCTGACATCCCCCCTATACTTTCCTCCAGTTACCTTAAAATGATGCCCCCCTTCCCCATTAGCCACTTCCAACCTGGGAAAAAGTCTCTGACTGCCCATTTGATCTATGCCCTTTTCATCACCTTCATCAAGTCACCTCTCACCCTCCTTTGCTCCAAAAAGAAAAGCCCTAACTCGTTCACCCATTCCCATAAAGACATGCTCTCTGATCTGGGGAGCATCCTGGTAAACCTCCTCTGCACCTTTCCAATCATGAGGCAACCAGAACGCGACACAATTGTGTTGTGGGTAGTGGGGAAGTGATGTGGGATTAGAAAGAGGGTAAAAGGATTGGGGAGGGATTATAGAGGGGTAGTAGAGAATGTGGTTAAGACCATAAGATGCAGATCAGAATTAGGCCATTTGGCCCATCAAGTCTGCTCTGCCATTTCATCATGGCTGATCCATTTTCCCTCTCAGCCACAATCTCCTACCTTCTCCCCTTTTCGCTTCATGCCCTGACCAATCAAGAATCTATCAGCATCTGTTTTAAATATACCCAATGACTTGGCCTCCACAGCCACCTGTGGAGCAAATTCCACGGATTCACCACTTTCCGGCTAAAGAAATTCCTCCTCTCCTCCTTTCTAAGAGGACACTCCTCCGCCTCTGTTCTGAGGCTGTGTTCCCTGGTCCAAGACTCTCCCTCCATAGGAAGCATCTCCCACATCCACTCTTTCGAGGCCTTTCACCGTTTGACAGGTGATGGCACACTGGGTGGCTGTGGGTCACTGGAGAGGGAGGGAGGGAGGGGGCAGGACTGGGAGGGGCAGTATAAACCTGCCTGACATATTCTTCCCGAGACTTGGAGTCAACTGTTCCCAAGAACTTCTCGTATTTCTCTGAAGTGGAGCTCGGGTAGATCCTTTTGAAGTTCCCCATTTTTCGTCTTCGTACTTCTCCACCTGTTCCACCCAGGTAGCCTGGTTGTTTCGTGTCTCGTCAGCTCTAATATGAAAGCAAAGAGGAGGTGTCAGTTATTCCTTTTGAAAATCGATCTCTTGCCATAAGACCAGAAAACACAGGAGCAAAATGAGGCCATTCAGCCCATCAAGCCTGCTCCAGAATTCCATCACGGCTGAGATATTTTCTTTCTCCAGCCTTCTCTCCATAACCTTTGACCCCCCCTTACTAAACAAGAACCTATCAACCTCCACTTACTCAATGACGTGGCCTCCACAGCCATATTTTGCAATTATTTCCACAGATTCGCCACCCCCGACTGTAGAAATCCTTCTTTGTCTCTGTTCGAAAGGGACATTCTTGTATTCTCAGGCTGTGTCCTCTGGTTTTAGATTCCCGTACAGAAAAAGCGGCCTTTCTACATCCACTCTGCCTAGGCATTTCAATATTTGATAGATTTCAATGTGATCCTCCCACATTTTTCTAAACTCCAGCAAGTACAGGCCCAGGGCTATCAAACGCTCCTCAAAACTTAACCCTTTCATTCCCAGGATCATTCTTTTGAACCTTCTCTGGACTTTCTCCAATGCCAGCCCATCTTTTTTTTGATGTTAAAGGGCTGAACTGGTTAGCACGAGAAGGCACAGTTTTAAGGTGCTTGGAAGTAGATACAGAGGAGATGTTGGGGTAAGTTTTTTCACACAGAGAGTGGTGAATGCGTGGAATGGGCTGCCGGCAACGGTGGTGGAGGCGGATATGATAGGGTCTTTTAAAAGACTCCTGGATAGGTACATGGAGCTCAGAAAAATGGAGGGCTATGGGTAACCCGAGGTTCGGCACAGCTCTGTGAGCCAAAGGGCCTGTATTGAGCTGTACGTTTCTATGTTTCTATCATTATGTGCTGGGTCATATGACATCATCATTATGTGCCGTGCTGTATGACATGGGCGATCTTGGTCCCATGGCCATGATTGGGCCATGGCCCCATGGGAAGCAGGGATTTAGATTCTTAGACCACTGGGATCTGTTTTGGGGCAAAGATGAA
>NW_027274567.1:0-93338 GCF_030028105.1 Mobula birostris
ATCTCATGCCCTGAAAACTCCTGCACTGAAACACCTGCCCTGAATCTCCTGCCCTGAAAATCATGCCCTGAATCTCATGCTCTGAAACTCATGCACTGAATCTCATGCCCTCAAGTTCCTGGACTGAAACTCATGCCCTGAATCTCATGACCTGAAACTCATGCCCTGAAACTCATGCCCTGAATCTCATGACCTGAAAATCATGCCCTGAACCTCATGCCCTGAAACTCAAGCCCTGAATCTCATGCCCTGAAACTCATGCCCCTAAATCACATACCCTGAAACTCCTGCCCTAAAACTCATGCACTGAAACTCATGCCCTAAAACTCCTGCCCTGAAACTCATGCCCTGAAACTCATGCCCTGAATCTCCTGTCCTAAAACTCATGCCCTGAATCTTATGCCCCGAATCTCACGCTCTGAAACTCGTGCACTGAATCTCATGACCTCAAGTTCCTGCACTGAAACTCATGACCTGAAACTGATTATCCCGAAACTCCTGCCCTGAATCACCTACCCTGAAACTCGTGCCCTGAAACTCCTGCAATGAAACTCATGCCATGTATCTCATATCCTGAAACTCACGCCCTGAATCACATGCCCTGAAACTCCTGCCCTGAAACTCATGCCCTGAAACTCATGCCCTGAAACTCCTGTCCTGAAACTCATGCCCTGAATCTCATGCCCTGAATCTCATGCCCTGAAACTCCTGCACTGAAACACCTGCCCTGAATCTCCAGCCCTGAAAATCATGCCCTGAATCTCATGCCCTGAATCTCATGCTCTGAAACTCGTGCACTGAATCTCATGCCCTCAAGTTCCTGCCCTGAAACTCATGCCCTGAATCTCATGCCCTGAAACTCCTGCACTGAAACTCATGCCATGAATCTCATATCCTGAAACTCACGCCCTGAATCACATGCCCTGAAACTCCTGCCCTGCAACTCATGCCCTGAAACTCATGCCCTGAAACTCATGCCCTGAATATCCTGTCCTGAAACTCAAGCCCTGAATCTCATGCCCTGAATCTCATGCCCTGAAACTCCTGCACTGAAACACCTGCCCTGAATCTCCTGCACTGAAAATCATGCCCTGAATCTCATGCCCTGAATCTCATGCTCTGAAACTCGTGCACTGAATCTCATGCCCTCAAGTTCCTGCACTGAAACTCATGCCCTGAATCTCATGCCCTGAAACTCATGCCCTTAACCTCATGCTCTGAAACTCAAGCCCTGAATCTCATGCCCTGAAACTCATGCCCTAAATCACATACCCTGAAACTCCTGCCCTGAAATTCATGCACTGAAACTCATGCCCTGAATCACATGCCCTAAATCTTCTGCCCTGAATCATCTGCCCAGAAACTCATGCCCTGAATTACATGCCCTGAAATCCCTGCCCTGAATCTCATGCCCTGAAACTCACGCCCTGAACATCTGCCCAGAATCTCATGCCCTGAATTACATGCCCTGATCTCATGCCCTGAAACTCATGCCCTGAATCTCATGCCCTGAAACTCCTTCCCTCAAACTCATGCACTGAAACTCATGCCCTGAATCTCATGCCTTGAAACTCCTGCCCTCAAACTCATGCACTGATACTCATGCCCTGAATCTCATGCCCTGAAACTCACGCCCTGAATCACATGCTCTGAAACTCCTGCCCTGAAACTCATGCCCTGAAACTCATGCCCTGAATCTCATGCCCTGAATCTCATGCCCTGAAACTCCTGCACTGAAACACCTGCTCTGAATCTCCTGCCCTGAAAATCATGCACTGAATCTCATGCCCTGAATCTCATGCTCTGAAACTCATGCACTGAATCTCATGCCCTCAAGTTCCTGGACTGAAACTCATGCCCTGAATCTCATGACCTGAAACTCATGCCCTGAACCTCATGCCCTGAAACTCAAGCCCTGAATCTCATGCCCTGAAACTCATGCCCTAAATCACATACCCTGAAACTCCTGCCCTGAAACTCATGCACTGAAACTCATGCCCTAAAACACCTGCCCTGAAACTCCTGCCCTGAAACTCATGCCCTGAAACTCATGCTCTGAATCTCCTGTCCTAAAACTCATGCCCTGAATCTCATGCCCTGAAACTCCTGCACTGAAACTCATGCCATGAATCTCATATCCTGAAACTCACGCCCTGAATCACATGCCCTGAAACTCCTGCCCTGAAACTCATGCCCTGAAACTCCTGCACTGAAACACCTGCCCTGAATCTCCTGCCCTGAAAATCATGCCCTGAATCTCATGCTCTGAAACTCATGCACTGAATCTCATGCCCTCAAGTTCCTGGACTGAAACTCATGCCCTGAATCTCATGACCTGAAACTCATGCCCTGAACCTCATGCACTGAAACTCATGCCCTGAATCTCATGCCTTGAAACTCATGCCCTGAAACTCCTGCACTGAAACACCTGCCCTGAATCTCCTGCCCTGAAAATCATGCCCTGAATCTCATGCTCTGAAACTCATGCACTGAATCTCATGCCCTCAAGTTCCTGGACTGAAACTCATGCCCTGAATCTCATGACCTGAAACTCATGCCCTGAACCTCATGCACTGAAACTCATGCCCCTGAATCTCATGCCTTGAAACTCCTGCCCTCAAAACTCATGCACTGAAACTCATGCCCTGAAACTCCTGCACAAAAACTCATGCCATGAATCTCATATCCTGAAACTCACGCGCTGATTCACATGCCCTGAAACTCCTGCCCTGAAACTGATGCCCTGAAAACTCATGCCCTGAATCTCATGCCCTGAATCTCATGCCCTGAATCTCACGCTCTGAAACTCGTGCACTGAATCTCATGACCTCAAGTTCCTGCACTGAAACTCATGCCCTGAATCTCATGTCCTGAAACTCCTGCCCTGAATCACCTACCCTGAAACTCACGCGCTGATTCACATGCCCTGAAACTCCTGCCCTGAAACTCATGCCCTGAAACTCATGCCCTGAATCTCATGCCCTGAATCTCATGCCCTGAAACTCCTGCACTGAAACACCTGCCCTGAATCTCCAGCCCTGAAAATCATGCCCTGAATCTCATGCCCTGAATCTCATGCTCTGAAACTCGTGCACTGAATCTCATGCCCTCAAGTTCCTGCCCTGAAAATCATGCCCTGAATCTCATGCCCTGAATCTCATGCTCTGAAACTCATGCACTGAATCTCATGCCCTCAAATTCCTGGACTGAAACTCATGCCCTGAATCTCATGACCTGAAAATCATGCCCTGAACCTCATGCCCTGAAACTCAAGCCCTGAATCTCATGCCCTGAAACTCATGCCCTAAATCACATACCCTGAAACTCCTGCCCTAAAACTCATGCACTGAAACTCATGCCATAAAACTCCTGCCCTGAAACTCATGCCCTGAAACTCATGCTCTGAAACACATGCATTGAATCTCCTGTCCTAAAACTCATGCCCTGAATCTTATGCCCTGAATCTCACGCTCTGAAAGTCGTGCATTGAATCTCATGACCTCAAGTTCCTGCACTGAAACTCATGACCTGAATCTCATTATCCCGAAACTCCTGCCCTGAATCACCTACCCTGAAACTCATGCCCTGAATCTCATGCCCTGAAACTCCTGCACTGAAACTCATGCCATGTATCTCATATCCTGAAACTCACGCTCTGAATCACATGCCCTGAAACTCCTGCCCTGAAACTCATGCCCTGAAACTCATGCCCTGAAACTCATTCCCTGAATCTCCTGTCCTGAAACTCATTTCCTGAATCTCATGCCCTGAATCTCATACCCTGAAACTCCGGCACTGAAACACCTGCCCTGAATCTCCTTCCCTGAAAATCATGCCCTGAATCTCATGCCCTGAATCTCATGCTCTGAAACTCGTGCACTGAATCTCATGCCCTCAAGTTCCTGCCCTGAAACTCATGCCCTGAATCTCATGCCCTGAAACTCCTGCACTGAAACTCATGCCCTGAATCTCATGACCTGAAACTCATGCCCTGAACCTCATGCCCTGAAACTCAAGCCCTGAATCGCATGCCCTGAAACTCATGCCCTAATCACATACCCTGAAACTCCTGCCCTGAAACTCCTGCACTGAATCTCATGCCCTGAATCTCATGTCCTGAAACTCCTGCCCTGAATCACCTACCCTGAAACTCATGCCCTGAATCTCATGCCCTGAAACTCCTGCACTGAAACTCATGCCATGAATCTCATATCCTGAAACTCACGCCCTGAATCACATGCCCTGAAACTCCTGCCCTGAAACTCATGCCCTGAAACACCTGCCCTGAATCACCTGCCCTGGAAATCATGCCCTGAATCTCATGCCCTGAATCTCATGCTCTGAAACTCGTGCACTGAATCTCATGCCCTCAAGTTCCTGCACTGAAACTCATGCCCTGAATCTCATGCCCTGAAACTCATGCCCTGAACCTCATGCCCTGAAACTCAAGCCCTGAATCTCATGCCCTGAAACTCATGCCCTAAATCACATACCCTGAATCTCCTGCCCTGAAACTCATGCACTGAAACTCATGCCCTGAATCACATGCCCTAAAACTCCTGCCCTGAATCATCTGCCCAGAAACTCATGCCCTTAATTACATGCCCTGAAATACCTGCCCTGAATCTCATGCCCTGAAACTCATGCCCTGAATCTCATGCCCTGAAACTCCTGCCCTCAAACTCATGCACTGAAACTCATGCCCTGAATCTCATGCCTTGAAACTCCTGCCCTCAAACTCATGCACTGAAACTCATGCCCTGAATCTCATGCCTTGAAACTGCTGTCCTGAATCTCATGCCCTGAAACTCATACCCTGAATCTCATGCCCTGAAACTCCTGCACTGAAACTCATGCCATGAATCTCATATGCTGAAACTCACGCCCTGAATTACATGCCCTGAAACTTCTGCCCTGAATCTCATGCCCTCAAGTAGTTGCACTGAAACTCATGCCCTGAAACTCATGTCCTGAATCTCATTCCCTGAAACTCATGTCCTGAAACTTATGCCCTGAAACTCATGCCCTTAAACTCATGCCCTGAATCTCATGCCCTGAATCTCATGCCCTGAAAGTCCTGCACTGAAACACCTGCCCTGAATCTCCTGCCCTGAAAATCATGCCCTGAATCTCATGCCCTGAATCTCATGCTCTGAAACTCATGCACTGAATCTCATGCCCTCAAGTTCCTGGACTGAAACTCATGCCCTGAATCTCATGACCTGCAACTCATGCCCTGAACCTAATGCCCTGAAACTCAAGCCCTGAATCTCATGCCCTGAAACTCATGCCCTAAATCACATACCCAGAAACTCCTGCCCTGAAAGTCATGCACTGAAACTCATGCCCTGAATCACATGCCCTACAACTCCTGCCCTGAAACTCATGCCCTGAAACTCATGCACTGAATCTCCTGTACTAAATCTCATGCCCTGAATCTCATGCCCTGAATCTCATGCCCTGAAACTCTTGCAGTGAAACACCTGCCCTGAATCTCCTGCCCTGAAACTCATGCCCTGAATCTCATGCCCTGAATCTCATGCTCTGAAACTCGTGCACTGAATCTCATGACCTCAAGTTCCTGCACTGAAACTCATGCCCTGAATCTCATGTCCTGAAACTCCTGCCCTGAATCACCTACCCTGAAACTCATGCTCTGAATCTCATGCCCTGAAGCTCCTGCACTGAAACTCATGCCATGAATCTCATATCCTGAAACTCACGCCCTGAATCACATGCCCTGAAACTCCTGCCCTGAAACTCATGCCCTGAAACGCATGTCCTGAAACTCATGCCCTGAATCTCCTGTCCTGACACTCATGCCCTGAATCTCATGCCCTGAATCTCATGCCCTGAAACTCCTGCACTGAAACACCTGCCCTGAATCTCCTGCCCTGAAAATCATGCCCTGAATCTCATGCCCTGAATCTCATGCTCTGAAACTCGTGCACTGAATCTCATGCCCTGAAACTCATGCCCTGAACCTCATGCCCTGAAACTCAAGCCCTGAATCTCATGCCCTGAAACTCCTGCCCTGAAACTCATGCACTGAAACTCATACCCTGAATCACATGCCCTGAATCTCACGCTCTGAAAGTCGTGCACTGAATCTCATGACCTCAAGTTCCTGCACTGAAACTCATGCCCTGAATCTCATGTCCTGAAACTCCTGCCCTGAATCACCTACCCTGAAACTCATGCCCTGAAACTCATGCCCTGAAACTCATGCCCTGAATCTCATGACCTGAAAATCATGCCCTGAACCTCATGCCCTGAAACTCAAGCCCTGAATCTCATGCCCTGAAACTCATGCCCTAAATCACATACCCTGAAACTCCTGCCCTAAAACTCATGCACTGAAACTCATGCCCTAAAACTCCTGCCCTGAAACTCATGCCCTGAAACTGATGCACTGCAACTCATGCCCTGAATCTCCTGTCCTAAAACTCATGCCCTGAATCTTATGCCCTGAATCTCACGCTCTGAAACTCGTGCACTGAATCTCATGACCTCAAGTTCCTGCACTGAAACTCATGACCTGAAACTGATTATCCCGAAACTCCTGCCCTGAATCACCTACCCTGAAACTCATGCCCTGAAACTCCTGCAATGAAACTCATGCCATGTATCTCATATCCTGAAACTCACGCCCTGAATCACATGCCCTGAAACTCCTGCCCTGAAACTCATGCCCTGAAACTCATGCCCTGAATCTCCTGCCCTGAAACTCATGCCCTGAATCTCATGCCCTGAATCTCATGCCCTGAAACTCCTG
This sequence comes from Mobula birostris, assembly GCF_030028105.1. Classification (NCBI taxonomy): domain Eukaryota; kingdom Metazoa; phylum Chordata; class Chondrichthyes; order Myliobatiformes; family Myliobatidae; genus Mobula; species Mobula birostris. The sequence goes on from NW_027274567.1 coordinate 6,776, forward strand.
CACTGAAACACCTGCCCTGAATCTCCTGCCCTGAAAATCATGCCCTGAATCTCATGCCCTGAATCTCATGCTCTGAAACTCGTGCACTGAATCTCATGCCCTCAAGTTCCTGCCCTGAAACTCATGCCCTGAATCTCATGCCCTGAAACTCCTGCACTGAAACTCATGCCATGAATCTCATATCCTGAAACTCACGCCCTGAATCACATGCCCTGAAACTCCTGCCCTGCAACTCATGCCCTGAAACTCATGCCCTGAAACTCATGCCCTGAATCTATTGTCCTGAAACTCAAGCCCTGAATCTCATGCCCTGAATCTCATGCCCTGAAACTCCTGCACTGAAACACCTGCCCTGAATCTCCTGCACTGAAAATCATGCCCTGAATCTCATGCCCTGAATCTCATGCTCTGAAACTCGTGCACTGAATCTCATGCCCTCAAGTTCCTGCACTGAAACTCATGCCCTGAATCTCATGCCCTGAAACTCATGCCCTGAACCTCATGCTCTGAAACTCAAGCCCTGAATCTCATGCCCTGAAACTCATGCCCTAAATCACATACCCTGAAACTCCTGCCCTGAAATTCATGCACTGAAACTCATGCCCTGAATCACATGCCCTAAATCTTCTGCCCTGAATCATCTGCCCAGAAACTCATGCCCTGAATTACATGCCCTGAAATCCCTGCCCTGAATCTCATGCCCTGAAACTCACGCCCTGAATCATCTGCCCAGAATCTCATGCCCTGAATTACATGCCCTGATCTCATGCCCTGAAACTCATGCCCTGAATCTCATGCCCTGAAACTCCTTCCCTCAAACTCATGCACTGAAACTCATGCCCTGAATCTCATGCCTTGAAACTCCTGCCCTCAAACTCATGCACTGATACTCATGCCCTGAATGTCATGCCCTGAAACTCACGCCCTGAATCACATGCTCTGAAACTCCTGCCCTGAAACTCATGCCCTGAAACTCATGCCCTGAATCTCATGCCCTGAATCTCATGCCCTGAAACTCCTGCACTGAAACACCTGCTCTGAATCTCCTGCCCTGAAAATCATGCACTGAATCTCATGCCCTGAATCTCATGCTCTGAAACTCATGCACTGAATCTCATGCCCTAAAACTCCTGCCCTGAAACTCATGCCCTGAAACTCATGCCTTGAATCTCCTGTCCTAAAACTCATGCCCTGAATCTTATGCCCTGAATCTCACGCTCTGAAACTCGTGCACTGAATCTCATGACCTCAAGTTCCTGCACTGAAACTCATGACCTGAAACTGATTATCCCGAAACTCCTGCCCTGAATCACCTACCCTGAAACTCATGCCCTGAAACTCCTGCAATGAAACTCATGCCATGTATCTCATATCCTGAAACTCACGCCCTGAATCACATGCCCTGAAACTCCTGCCCTGAAACTCATGCCCTGAAACTCATGCCCTGAAACTCCTGTCCTGAAACTCATGCCCTGAATCTCATGCCCTGAATCTCATGCCCTGAAACTCCTGCACTGAAACACCTGCCCTGAATCTCCTGCCCTGAAAATCATGCCCTGAATCTCATGCCCTGAATCTCATGCTCTGAAACTCGTGCACTGAATCTCATGCCCTCAAGTTCCTGCCCTGAAACTCATGCCCTGAATCTCATGCCCTGAAACTCCTGCACTGAAACTCATGCCATGAATCTCATATCCTGAAACTCACGCCCTGAATCACATGCCCTGAAACTCCTGCCCTGCAACTCATGCCCTGAAACTCATGCCCTGAAACTCATGCCCTGAATATCCTGTCCTGAAACTCAAGCCCTGAATCTCATGCCCTGAATCTCATGCCCTGAAACTCCTGCACTGAAACACCTGCCCTGAATCTCCTGCACTGAAAATCATGCCCTGAATCTCATGCCCTGAATCTCATGCTCTGAAACTCGTGCACTGAATCTCATGCCCTCAAGTTCCTGCACTGAAACTCATGCCCTGAATCTCATGCCCTGAAACTCATGCCCTTAACCTCATGCTCTGAAACTCAAGCCCTGAATCTCATGCCCTGAAACTCATGCCCTAAATCACATACCCTGAAACTCCTGCCCTGAAATTCATGCACTGAAACTCATGCCCTGAATCACATGCCCTAAATCTTCTGCCCTGAATCATCTGCCCAGAAACTCATGCCCTGAATTACATGCCCTGAAATCCCTGCCCTGAATCTCATGCCCTGAAACTCACGCCCTGAACATCTGCCCAGAATCTCATGCCCTGAATTACATGCCCTGATCTCATGCCCTGAAACTCATGCCCTGAATCTCATGCCCTGAAACTCCTTCCCTCAAACTCATGCACTGAAACTCATGCCCTGAATCTCATGCCTTGAAACTCCTGCCCTCAAACTCATGCACTGATACTCATGCCCTGAATCTCATGCCCTGAAACTCACGCCCTGAATCACATGCTCTGAAACTCCTGCCCTGAAACTCATGCCCTGAAACTCATGCCCTGAATCTCATGCCCTGAATCTCATGCCCTGAAACTCCTGCACTGAAACACCTGCTCTGAATCTCCTGCCCTGAAAATCATGCACTGAATCTCATGCCCTGAATCTCATGCTCTGAAACTCATGCACTGAATCTCATGCCCTCATGTTCCTGGACTGAAACTCATGCCCTGAATCTCATGACCTGAAACTCATGCCCTGAACCTCATGCCCTGAAACTCAAGCCCTGAATCTCATGCCCTGAAACTCATGCCCTAAATCACATACCCTGAAACTCCTGCCCTGAAACTCATGCACTGAAACTCATGCCCTAAAACTCCTGCCCTGAAACTCCTGCCCTGAAACTCATGCCCTGAAACTCATGCTCTGAATCTCCTGTCCTAAAACTCATGCCCTGAATCTCATGCCCTGAAACTCCTGCACTGAAACTCATGCCATGAATCTCATATCCTGAAACTCACGCCCTGAATCACATGCCCTGAAACTCCTGCCCTGAAACTCATGCCCTGAAACTCCTGCACTGAAACACCTGCCCTGAATCTCCTGCCCTGAAAATCATGCCCTGAATCTCATGCTCTGAAACTCATGCACTGAATCTCATGCCCTCAAGTTCCTGGACTGAAACTCATGCCCTGAATCTCATGACCTGAAACTCATGCCCTGAACCTCATGCACTGAAACTCATGCCCTGAATCTCATGCCTTGAAACTCATGCCCTGAAACTCCTGCACTGAAACACCTGCCCTGAATCTCCTGCCCTGAAAATCATGCCCTGAATCTCATGCTCTGAAACTCATGCACTGAATCTCATGCCCTCAAGTTCCTGGACTGAAACTCATGCCCTGAATCTCATGACCTGAAACTCATGCCCTGAACCTCATGCACTGAATCTCATGCCCTGAATCTCATGCCTTGAAACTCCTGCCCTCAAACTCATGCACTGAAACTCATGCCCTGAAACTCCTGCACAAAACTCATGCCATGAATCTCATATCCTGAAACTCACGCGCTGATTCACATGCCCTGAAACTCCTGCCCTGAAACTCATGCCCTGAAACTCATGCCCTGAATCTCATGCCCTGAATCTCATGCCCTGAATCTCACGCTCTGAAACTCGTGCACTGAATCTCATGACCTCAAGTTCCTGCACTGAAACTCATGCCCTGAATCTCATGTCCTGAAACTCCTGCCCTGAATCACCTACCCTGAAACTCACGCGCTGATTCACATGCCCTGAAACTCCTGCCCTGAAACTCATGCCCTGAAACTCATGCCCTGAATCTCATGCCCTGAATCTCATGCCCTGAATCTCATGCCCTGAATCTCATGCCCTGAAACTCCTGCACTGAAACACCTGCCCTGAATCTCCAGCCCTGAAAATCATGCCCTGAATCTCATGCCCTGAATCTCATGCTCTGAAACTCGTGCACTGAATCTCATGCCCTCAAGTTCCTGCCCTGAAAATCATGCCCTGAATCTCATGCCCTGAATCTCATGCTCTGAAACTCATGCACTGAATCTCATGCCCTCAAATTCCTGGACTGAAACTCATGCCCTGAATCTCATGACCTGAAAATCATGCCCTGAACCTCATGCCCTGAAACTCAAGCCCTGAATCTCATGCCCTGAAACTCATGCCCTAAATCACATACCCTGAAACTCCTGCCCTAAAACTCATGCACTGAAACTCATGCCATAAAACTCCTGCCCTGAAACTCATGCCCTGAAACTCATGCTCTGAAACACATGCATTGAATCTCCTGTCCTAAAACTCATGCCCTGAATCTTATGCCCTGAATCTCACGCTCTGAAAGTCGTGCATTGAATCTCATGACCTCAAGTTCCTGCACTGAAACTCATGACCTGAATCTCATTATCCCGAAACTCCTGCCCTGAATCACCTACCCTGAAACTCATGCCCTGAATCTCATGCCCTGAAACTCCTGCACTGAAACTCATGCCATGTATCTCATATCCTGAAACTCACGCTCTGAATCACATGCCCTGAAACTCCTGCCCTGAAACTCATGCCCTGAAACTCATGCCCTGAAACTCATTCCCTGAATCTCCTGTCCTGAAACTCATGCCCTGAATCTCATGCCCTGAATCTCATACCCTGAAACTCCGGCACTGAAACACCTGCCCTGAATCTCCTTCCCTGAAAATCATGCCCTGAATCTCATGCCCTGAATCTCATGCTCTGAAACTCGTGCACTGAATCTCATGCCCTCAAGTTCCTGCCCTGAAACTCATGCCCTGAATCTCATGCCCTGAAACTCCTGCACTGAAACTCATGCCCTGAATCTCATGACCTGAAACTCATGCCCTGAACCTCATGCCCTGAAACTCAAGCCCTGAATCGCATGCCCTGAAACTCATGCCCTAATCACATACCCTGAAACTCCTGCCCTGAAACTCCTGCACTGAATCTCATGCCCTGAATCTCATGTCCTGAAACTCCTGCCCTGAATCACCTACCCTGAAACTCATGCCCTGAATCTCATGCCCTGAAACTCCTGCACTGAAACTCATGCCATGAATCTCATATCCTGAAACTCACGCCCTGAATCACATGCCCTGAAACTCCTGCCCTGAAACTCATGCCCTGAAACACCTGCCCTGAATCACCTGCCCTGGAAATCATGCCCTGAATCTCATGCCCTGAATCTCATGCTCTGAAACTCGTGCACTGAATCTCATGCCCTCAAGTTCCTGCACTGAAACTCATGCCCTGAATCTCATGCCCTGAAACTCATGCCCTGAACCTCATGCCCTGAAACTCAAGCCCTGAATCTCATGCCCTGAAACTCATGCCCTAAATCACATACCCTGAAACTCCTGCCCTGAAACTCATGCACTGAAACTCATGCCCTGAATCACATGCCCTAAAACTCCTGCCCTGAATCATCTGCCCAGAAACTCATGCCCTTAATTACATGCCCTGAAATACCTGCCCTGAATCTCATGCCCTGAAACTCATGCCCTGAATCTCATGCCCTGAAACTCCTGCCCTCAAACTCATGCACTGAAACTCATGCCCTGAATCTCATGCCTTGAAACTCCTGCCCTCAAACTCATGCACTGAAACTCATGCCCTGAATCTCATGCCTTGAAACTGCTGTCCTGAATCTCATGCCCTGAAACTCATGCCCTGAATCTCATGCCCTGATACTCCTGCACTGAAACTCATGCCATGAATCTCATATGCTGAAACTCACGCCCTGAATTACATGCCCTGAAACTTCTGCCCTGAATCTCATGCCCTCAAGTAGTTGCACTGAAACTCATGCCCTGAAACTCATGTCCTGAATCTCATTCCCTGAAACTCATGTCCTGAAACTTATGCCCTGAAACTCATGCCCTTAAACTCATGCCCTGAATCTCATGCCCTGAATCTCATGCCCTGAAAGTCCTGCACTGAAACACCTGCCCTGAATCTCCTGCCCTGAAAATCATGCCCTGAATCTCATGCCCTGAATCTCATGCTCTGAAACTCATGCACTGAATCTCATGCCCTCAAGTTCCTGGACTGAAACTCATGCCCTGAATCTCATGACCTGCAACTCATGCCCTGAACCTAATGCCCTGAAACTCAAGCCCTGAATCTCATGCCCTGAAACTCATGCCCTAAATCACATACCCAGAAACTCCTGCCCTGAAAGTCATGCACTGAAACTCATGCCCTGAATCACATGCCCTACAACTCCTGCCCTGAAACTCATGCCCTGAAACTCATGCACTGAATCTCCTGTACTAAATCTCATGCCCTGAATCTCATGCCCTGAATCTCATGCCCTGAAACTCTTGCAGTGAAACACCTGCCCTGAATCTCCTGCCCTGAAACTCATGCCCTGAATCTCATGCCCTGAATCTCATGCTCTGAAACTCGTGCACTGAATCTCATGACCTCAAGTTCCTGCACTGAAACTCATGCCCTGAATCTCATGTCCTGAAACTCCTGCCCTGAATCACCTACCCTGAAACTCATGCTCTGAATCTCATGCCCTGAAGCTCCTGCACTGAAACTCATGCCATGAATCTCATATCCTGAAACTCACGCCCTGAATCACATGCCCTGAAACTCCTGCCCTGAAACTCATGCCCTGAAACTCATGTCCTGAAACTCATGCCCTGAATCTCCTGTCCTGACACTCATGCCCTGAATCTCATGCCCTGAATCTCATGCCCTGAAACTCCTGCACTGAAACACCTGCCCTGAATCTCCTGCCCTGAAAATCATGCCCTGAATCTCATGCCCTGAATCTCATGCTCTGAAACTCGTGCACTGAATCTCATGCCCTGAAACTCATGCCCTGAACCTCATGCCCTGAAACTCAAGCCCTGAATCTCATGCCCTGAAACTCATGCCCTGAAACTCATGCACTGAAACTCATACCCTGAATCACATGCCCTGAATCTCACGCTCTGAAAGTCGTGCACTGAATCTCATGACCTCAAGTTCCTGCACTGAAACTCATGCCCTGAATCTCATGTCCTGAAACTCCTGCCCTGAATCACCTACCCTGAAACTCACGCGCTGATTCACATGCCCTAAAACTCCTGCCCTGAAACTCATGCCCTGAAACTCATGCCCTGAATCTCATGACCTGAAAATCATGCCCTGAACCTCATGCCCTGAAACTCAAGCCCTGAATCTCATGCCCTGAAACTCATGCCCTAAATCACATACCCTGAAACTCCTGCCCTAAAACTCATGCACTGAAACTCATGCCCTAAAACTCTTGCCCTGAAACTCATGCCCTGAAACTCATGCACTGCAACTCATGCCCTGAATCTCCTGTCCTAAAACTCATGCCCTGAATCTTATGCCCTGAATCTCACGCTCTGAAACTCGTGCACTGAATCTCATGACCTCAAGTTCCTGCACTGAAACTCATGACCTGAAACTGATTATCCCGAAACTCCTGCCCTGAATCACCTACCCTGAAACTCATGCCCTGAAACTCCTGCAATGAAACTCATGCCATGTATCTCATATCCTGAAACTCACGCCCTGAATCACATGCCCTGAAACTCCTGCCCTGAAACTCATGCCCTGAAACTCATGCCCTGAATCTCCTGCCCTGAAACTCATGCCCTGAATCTCATGCCCTGAATCTCATGCCCTGAAACTCCTGCACTGAAACACCTGCCCTGAATCTCCTGCCCTGAAAATCATGCCCTGAATCTCATGCCCTGAATCTCATGCTCTGAAACTCGTGCACTGAATCTCATGCCCTCAAGTTCCTGCCCTGAAACTCATGCCCTGAATCTCATGCCCTGAAACTCCTGCACTGAAACTCATGCCATGAATCTCATATCCTGAAACTCACGCCCTGAATCACATGCCCTGAAACTCCTGCCCTGCAACTCATGCCCTGAAACTCATGCCCTGAAACTCATGCCCTGAATCTCCTGTCCTGAAACTCAAGCCCTGAATCTCATGCCCTGAATCTCATGCCCTGAAACTCCTGCACTGAAACACCTGCCCTGAATCTCCTGCACTGAAAATCATGCCCTGAATCTCATGCCCTGAATCTCATGCTCTGAAACTCGTGCACTGAATCTCATGCCCTCAAGTTCCTGCACTGAAACTCATGCCCTGAATCTCATGCCCTGAAACTCATGCCCCGAACCTCATGCTCTGAAACTCAAGCCCTGAATCTCATGCCCTGAAACTCATGCCCTAAATCACATACCCTGAAACTCCTGCCCTGAAATTCATGCACTGAAACTCATGCCCTGAATCACATGCCCTAAATCTTCTGCCCTGAATCATCTGCCCAGAAACTCATGCCCTGAATTACATGCCCTGAAATCCCTGCCCTGAATCTCATGCCCTGAAACTCACGCCCTGAATCATCTGCCCAGAATCTCATGCCCTGAATTACATGCCCTGATCTCATGCCCTGAAACTCATGCCCTGAATCTCATGCCCTGAAACTCCTTCCCTCAAACTCATGCACTGAAACTCATGCCCTGAATCTCATGCCTTGAAACTCCTGCCCTCAAACTCATGCACTGATACTCATGCCCTGAATGTCATGCCCTGAAACTCACGCCCTGAATCACATGCTCTGAAACTCCTGCCCTGAAACTCACGCCCTGAAACTCATGCCCTGAATCTCATGCCCTGAATCTCATGCCCTGAAACTCCTGCACTGAAACACCTGCTCTGAATCTCCTGCCCTGAAAATCATGCACTGAATCTCATGCCCTGAATCTCATGCTCTGAAACTCATGCACTGAATCTCATGCCCTCAAGTTCGTGGACTGAAACTCATGCCCTGAATCTCATGACCTGAAACTCATGCCCTGAACCTCATGCCCTGAAACTCAAGCCCTGAATCTCATGCCCTGAAACTCATGCCCAAAATCACATACCCTGAAACTCCTGCCCTGAAACTCATGCACTGAAACTCATGGCCTAAAACTCCTGCCCTGAAACTCCTGCCCTGAAACTCATGCCCTGAAACTCATGCTCTGAATCTCCTGTCCTAAAACTCATGCCCTGAATCTCATGCCCTGAAACTCCTGCACTGAAACTCATGCCATGAATCTCATATCCTGAAACTCACGCCCTGAATCACATGCCCTGAAACTCCTGCCCTGAAACTCATGCCCTGAAACTCATGCCCTGAATCTCCTGTCCTGAAACTCATGCCCTGAATCTCATGCCCTGAATCTCATGCCCTGAAACTCCTGCACTGAAACACCTGCCCTGAATCTCCTGCCCTGAAAATCATGCCCTGAATCTCATGCTCTGAAACTCATGCACTGAATCTCATGCCCTCAAGTTCCTGGACTGAAACTTATGCCCTGAATCTCATGACCTGAAACTCATGCCCTGAACCTCATGCACTGAAACTCATGCCCTGAATCTCATGCCTTGAAACTCCTGCCCTCAAACTCATGCACTGAAACTCATGCCCTGAAACTCTTGCACAAAACTCATGCCATGAATCTCATATCCTGAAACTCACGCGCTGATTCACATGCCCTGAAACTCCTGCCCTGAAACTCATGCCCTGAAACTCATGCCCTGAATCTCATGCCCTGAATCTCATGCCCTGAATCTCACGCTCTGAAACTCGTGCACTGAATCTGATGACCTCAAGTTCCTGCACTGAAACTCATGCCCTGAATCTCATGTCCTGAAACTCCTGCCCTGAATCACCTACCCTGAAACTCACGCGCTGATTCACATGCCCTGAAACTCCTGCCCTGAAACTCATGCCCTGAAACTCATGCCCTGAATCTCATGCCCTGAATCTCATGCCCTGAATCTCATGCCCTGAAACTCCTGCACTGAAACACCTGCCCTGAATCTCCAGCCCTGAAAATCATGCCCTGAATCTCATGCTCTGAAACTCGTGCACTGAATCTCATGCCCTCAAGTTCCTGCCCTGAAAATCATGCCCTGAATCTCATGCCCTGAATCTCATGCTCTGAAACTCATGCACTGTATCTCATGCCCTCAAGTTCCTGGACTGAAACTCATGCCCTGAATCTCATGACCTGAAAATCATGCCCTGAACCTCATGCCCTGAAACTCAAGCCCTGAATCTCATGCCCTGAAACTCATGCCCTAAATCACATACCCTGAAACTCCTGCCCTAAAACTCATGCACTGAAACTCATGCCATAAAACTCCTGCCCTGAAACTCATGCCCTGAAACTCATGCTCTGAAACACATGCATTGAATCTCCTGTCCTAAAACTCATGCCCTGAATCTTATGCCCTGAATCTCACGCTCTGAAAGTCGTGCACTGAATCTCATGACCTCAAGTTCCTGCACTGAAACTCATGACCTGAATCTCATTATCCCGAAACTCCTGCCCTGAATCACCTACCCTGAAACTCATGCCCTGAATCTCATGCCCTGAAACTCCTGCACTGAAACTCATGCCATGTATCTCATATCCTGAAACTCACGCCCTGAATCACATGCCCTGAAACTCCTGCCCTGAAACTCATGCCCTGAAACTCATTCCCTGAATCTCCTGTCCTGAAACTCATGCCCTGAATCTCATGCCCTGAATCTCATGCCCTGAAACTCCGGCACTGAAACACCTGCCCTGAATCTCCTTCCCTGAAAATCATGCCCTGAATCTCATGCCCTGAATCTCATGCTCTGAAACTCGTGCACTGAATCTCATGCCCTCAAGTTCCTGCCCTGAAACTCATGCCCTGAATCTCATGCCCTGAAACTCCTGCACTGAAACTCATGCCCTGAATCTCATGACCTGAAACTCATGCCCTGAACCTCATGCCCTGAAACTCAAGCCCTGAATCGCATGCCCTGAAACTCATGCCCTAATCACATACCCTGAAACTCCTGCCCTGAAACTCCTGCACTGAATCTCATGCCATGAATCTTATATCATGAAACTCACGCCCTGAATCACATGCCCTTAAACTCCTGCCCTGAAACTCATGCCCTGAAACTCATGCCCTGAAACTCATGCCCTGAATCTCCTTTCCTGAAACTCATGCCCTGAATCTCATGCCCTGAATCTCATGCCCTGAAACTCCTGCACTGAAACAGCTGCCCTGAATCTCCTGCCCTGAAAATCATGCCCTGAATCTCATGCCCTGAATCTCATGCTCTGAAACTCGTGCACTGAATCTCATGCCCTCAAGTTCCTGCACTGAAACTCATGCCCTGAATCTCATGCCCTGAAACTCATGCCCTGAACCTCATGCCCTGAAACTCAAGCCCTGAATCTCATGCCCTGAAACTCATGCCCTAAATCACATACCCTGAAACTCCTGCCCTGAAACTCATGCACTGAATCTCATGCCCTGAATCACATGCCCTAAAACTTCGGCCCTGAATCATCTGCCCTGAAACTCATGCCCTGAATTACATGCCCTGAAATACCTGCCCTGAATCTCATGCCCTGAAACTCATGCCCTGAATCTCATGTCCTGAAACTCCTGTCCTCAAACTGATGCACTGAAACTCATGCCCTGAATCTCATGCCTTGAAACTCCTGCCCTCAAACTCATGCTCTGAAACTTATGCCTTGAATCTCATGCCCTGAAACTCCTTCACTGAAACTCATGCCATGAATCTCATATCCTGAAACTCACGCCCTGAATCACATGCCCCGAAACTCCTGCCCTGAAACTCATGGCCTGAAACTCATGCCCTGAAACTCATGCCCTGAATCTCATGCCCTGAATCTCATGCCCTGAAACTCCTGCACTGAAACACCTGCCCTGAATCTCCTGCCCTGAAAATCATGCCCTGATTCTCATGCCCTGAATCTCATGCTCTGAAACTCATGCACTGAATCGCATGCCCTCAAGTTCCTGGACTGTAACTCATGCCCTGAATCTCATGACCTGAAACTCATGCCCTGAACCTCATGCCCTGAAACTCAAGCCCTGAATCACATGCCCTAAAACTCCTGCCCTGAAACTCATGCCCTGAAACTCATGCCCTGAAATTCATGCCCTGAATCTCTTGTCCTAAAACTCATGCCCTGAATCTCATGCCCTGAATCTCACGCCCTGAAACTCCTGCAGTGAAACACCTGCCCTGAATCTCTTGACCTGAAACTCATGCCCTGAATCTCATGCCCTGAATCTCACGCTCTGAAACTCGTGCACTGAATCTCATGACCTCAATTTCCTGCACTGAAACTCATGCCCTGAATATCATGTCCTGAAACTCCTGCCCTGAATCACCTACCCTGAAACTCATGCCCTGAATCTCATGCCCTGAAACTCCTGCACTGAAACTCATGCCATGAATCTCATATCCTGAAACTCACGCCCTGAATCACATGCCCTGAAACTCCTGCCCTGAAACTCATGCCCAGAAACTCATGCCCTGAATCTCCTGTCCTGAAACTCATGCCCTGAATCTCATGCCCTGAAACACCTGCCCTGAATCTCATGCCCTGAATCTCATGCTCTGAAACTCGTGCACTGAATCTCATGCCCTCAAGTTCGTGCACTGAAACTCATGCCCTGAATCTCATGCCCTGAAACTCATGCCCTAAATCACATACCCTGAAACTCCTGCCCTGAAACTCATGCACTGAAACTCATGCCCTGAATCACATGCCCTAAAACTCCTGCCCTGAATCATCTGCCCAGAAACTCATGCCCTGAATTACATGCCCTGAAATACCTGCCCTGAAACTCATGCCCTGAAACTCATGCCCTGAATCTCATGCCCTGAAACTCCTGCCCTCAAACTCATGCACTGAAACTCATGCCCTGAATCTCATGCCTTGAAATTCCTGCCCTCAAACTCACGCACTGAAACTCATGCCCTGAATCTCATGCCTTGAAACTGCTGTCCTGAATCTCATGCCCTGAAACTCATGCCCTGAATCTCATGCCCTGAAACTCCTGCACTGAAACTCATGCCATGAATCCCATATCCTGAAACTCACGCCCTGAATTACATGCCCTGAAACTTCTGCCCTGAAACTCATGCCCTGAAACTCAAGCCCTGAAACTCATGCCCTGAATCTCCTGTCCTGAAACTCATGCCCTGAATCTCATGCCCTCAAGTTCCTGCACTGAAACTCATGCCCTGAAACTCATGTCCTGAATCTCATTCCCTGAAACTCATGTCCTGAAACTTATGCCCTGAAACTCATGCCCTTAAACTCATGCCCTGAATCTCATGCCCTGAATCTCATGCCCTGAAAGTCCTAAACTGAAACACCTGCCCTGAATCTCCTGCCCTGAAAATCATGCCCTGAATCTCATGCCCTGAATCTCATGCTCTGAAACTCATGCACTGAATCTCATGCCCTCAACTTCCTGGACTGAAACTCATGCCCTGAATCTCATGACCTGAAACTCATGCCCTGAACCTCATGCACTGAAACTCAAGCCCTGAATCTCATGCCCTGAAACTCATGCCCTAAATCACATACCAAGAAACTCCTGCCCTGAAACTCATGCACTGAAACTCATGCCCTGAATCACATGCCCTACAACTCCTGCCCTGAAACTCATGCCCTGAAACTCATGCACTGAATCTCCTGTACTAAATCTCATGCCCTGAATCTCATGCCCTGAAACTCTTGCAGTGAAACACCTGCCCTGAATCTCCTGCCCTGAAACTCATGCCCTGAATCTCATGCTCTGAAACTCGTGCACTGAATCTCATGACCTCAAGTTCCTGCACTGAAACTCATGCCCTGAATCTCATGTCCTGAAACTCCTGCCCTGAATCACCTGCCCTGAAACTCATGCTCTGAATCTCATGCCCTGAAAATCCTGCACTGAAACTCATGCCATGAATCTCATATCCTGAAACTCACGCCCTGAATCACATGCCCTGAAACTCCTGCCCTGAAACTCATGCCCTGAAACTCATGTCCTGAAACTCATGCCCTGAATCTCCTGCCCTGAAACTCATGCCCTGAATCTCATGCCCTGAATCTCATGCCCTGAAACTCCTGCACTGAAACACCTGCCCTGAATCTCCTGCCCTGAAAATCATGCCCTGAATCTCATGCCCTGAATCTCATGCTCTGAAACTCGTGCACTGAATCTCATGCCCTCAAGTTCCTGCACTGAAACTCATGCCCTGAATCTCATGCCCTGAAACTCATGCCCTGAACCTCATGCCCTGAAACTCATGCCCTGAATCTCCTGTCCTAATACTCATGCCCTGAATCTCATGCCCTGAATCTCACGCTCTGAAAGTCGTGCACTGAATCTCATGACGTCAAGTTCCTGCACTGAAACTCATGCCCTGAATCTCATGTCCTGAAACTCCTGCCCTGAATCACCTACCCTGAAACTCATGCCCTGAATCTCATGCCCTGAAACTCCAGCACTGAAACTCATGCCATGAATCTCATATCCTGAAACTCACGCCCTGAATCACATGCCCTGAAACTCCTGCCCTGAAACTCATGCCCTGAAACTCATGCCCTGAAACTCCTGCACTGAAACAGCTGCCCTGAATCTCCTGCCCTGAAAATCATGCCCTGAATCTCATGCCCTCAATCTCATGCTCTGAAACTCGTGCACTGAATCTCATGCCCTCAAGTTCCTGCACTGAAACTCATGCCCTGAATCTCATGCCCTGAAACTCATGCCCTGAACCTCATGCCCTGAAACTCAAGCCCTGAATGTCATGCCCTGAAACTCATGCCCTAAATCACATACCCTGAAACTCCTGCCCTGAAACTCATGCACTGAAACTCATGCCCTGAATCTCATGACCTGAAACTCATGCCCTGAACCTCATGCACTGAAACTCATGCCCTGAATCTCATGCCTTGAAACTCCTGCCCTCAAACTCATGCACTGAAACTCATGCCCTGAAACTCCTGCACTGAAACTCATGCCATGAATCTCATATCCTGAAACTCACGCGCTGATTCACATGCCCTGAAACTCCTGCCCTGAAACTCATGCCCTGAAACTCATGCCGTGAATCTCATGCCCTGAATCTCATGCCCTGAATCTCACGCTCTGAAACTCGTGCACTGAATCTCATGACCTCAAGTTCCTGCACTGAAACTCATGCCCTGAATCTCATGTCCTGAAACTCCTGCCCTGAATCACCTACCCTGAAACTCACGGGCTGATTCACATGCCCTGAAACTCCTGCCCTGAAACTCATGCCCTGAAACTCATGCCCTGAATCTCATGCCCTGAATCTCATGCCCTGAATCTCATGCCCTGAATCTCATGCCCTGAAACTCCTGCACTGAAACACCTGCCCTGAATCTCCTGCCCTGAAAATCATGCCCTGAATCTCATGCCCTGAATCTCATGCTCTGAAACTCGTGCACTGAATCTCATGCCCTGAATCTCATGCTCTGAAACTCATGCACTGAATCTCATGCCCTCAAGTTCCTGGACTGAAACTCATGCCCTGAATCTCATGAGCTGAAAATCATGCCCTGAACCTCATGCCCTGAAACTCAAGCCCTGAATCTCATGCCCTGAAACTCATGCCCTAAATCACATACCCTGAAACTCCTGCCCTAAAACTCATGCACTGAATCTCATGCCCTGAATCTCATGCCCTGAAAGTCCTGAACTGAAACACCTGCCCTGAATCTCCTGCCCTGAAAATCATGCCCTGAATCTCATGCCCTGAATCTCATGCTCTGAAACTCATGCACTGAATCTCATGCCCTCAACTTCCTGGACTGAAACTCATGCCCTGAATCTCATGACCTGAAACTCATGCCCTGAACCTCATGCCCTGAAACTCAAGCCCTGAATCTCATGCCCTGAAACTCATGCCCTAAATCACATACCAAGAAACTCCTGCCCTGAAACTCATGCACTGAAACTCATGCCCTGAATCACATGCCCTACAACTCCTGCCCTGAAACTCATGCCCTGAAACTCATGCACTGAATCTCCTGTACTAAATCTCATGCCCTGAATCTCATGCCCTGAAACTCTTGCAGTGAAACACCTGCCCTGAATCTCCTGCCCTGAAACTCATGCCCTGAATCTCATGCCCTGAATCTCATGCTCTGAAACTCGTGCACTGAATCTCATGACCTCAAGTTCCTGCACTGAAACTCATGCCCTGAATCTCATGTCCTGAAACTCCTGCCCTGAATCACCTACCCTGAAACTCATGCTCTGAATCTCATGCCCTGAAAATCCTGCACTGAAACTCATGCCATGAATCTCATATCCTGAAACTCACGCCCTGAATCACATGCCCTGAAACTCCTGCCCTGAAACTCATGCCCTGAAACTCATGTCCTGAAACTCATGCCCTGAATCTCCTGCCCTGAAACTCATGCCCTGAATCTCATGCCCTGAATCTCATACCCTGAAACTCCTGCACTGAAACACCTGCCCTGAATCTCCTGCCCTGAAAATCATGCCCTGAATCTCATGCCCTGAATCTCATGCTCTGAAACTCGTGCACTGAATCTCATGCCCTCAAGTTCCTGCACTGAAACTCATGCCCTGAATCTCATGCCCTGAAACTCATGCCCTGAACCTCATGCCCTGAAACTCATGCCCTAAATCTCCTGTCCTAAAACTCATTGCCTCAATCTCATTCCCTGAATCTCACGCTCTGAAAGTCGTGCACTGAATCTCATGACCTCAAGTTCCTGCACTGAAACTCATGCCCTGAATCTCATGTCCTGAAACTCCTGCCCTGAATCACCTACCCTGAAACTCATGCCCTGAATCTCATGCCCTGAAACTCCTGCACTGAAACTCATGCCATGAATCTCATATCCTGAAACTCACGCCCTGAATCACATGCCCTGAAACTCCTGCCCTGAAACTCATGCCCTGAAACTCATGCCCTGAAACTCCTGCACTGAAACTCATGCCCTGAATCTCCTGCCCTGAAAATCATGCCCTGAATCTCATGCCCTCAATCTCATGCTCTGAAACTCGTGCACTGAATCTCATGCCCTCAAGTTCCTGCACTGAAACTCGTGCACTGAATCTCATGCCCTCAAGTTCCTGCACTGAAACTCATGCCCTGAACCTCATGCCCTGAAACTCAAGCCCTGAATGTCATGCCCTGAAACTCATGCCCTAAATCACATACCCTGAAACTCCTGCCCTGAAACTCATGCACTGAAACTCATGCCCTGAATCTCATGACCTGAAACTCATGCCCTGAACCTCATGCACTGAAACTCATGCCCTGAATCTCATGCCTTGAAACTCCTGCCCTCAAACTCATGCACTGAAACTCATGCCCTGAAACTCCTGCACTGAAACTCATGCCATGAATCTCATATCCTGAAACTCACGCGCTGATTCACATGCCCTGAAACTCCTGCCCTGAAACTCATGCCCTGAAACTCATGCCCTGAATCTCATGCCCTGAATCTCATGCCCTGAATCTCACGCTCTGAAACTCGTGCACTGAATCTCATGACCTCAAGTTCCTGCACTGAAACTCATGCCCTGAATCTCATGTCCTGAAACTCATGCCCTGAATCTCATGCCCTCAAGTTCCTGCACTGAAACTCATGCCCTGAAACTCATGTCCTGAATCTCATTCCCTGAAACTCATGTCCTGAAACTTATGCCCTGAAACTCATGCCCTTAAACTCATGCCCTGAATCTCATGCCCTGAATCTCATGCCCTGAAAGTCCTGAACTGAAACACCTGCCCTGAATCTCCTGCCCTGAAAATCATGCCCTGAATCTCATGCCCTGAATCTCATGCTCTGAAACTCATGCACTGAATCTCATGCCCTCAACTTCCTGGACTGAAACTCATGCCCTGAATCTCATGACCTGAAACTCATGCCCTGAACCTCATGCCCTGAAACTCAAGCCCTGAATCTCATGCCCTGAAACTCATGCCCTAAATCACATACCAAGAAACTCCTGCCCTGAAACTCATGCACTGAAACTCATGCCCTGAATCACATGCCCTACAACTCCTGCCCTGAAACTCATGCCCTGAAACTCATGCACTGAATCTCCTGTACTAAATCTCATGCCCTGAATCTCATGCCCTGAAACTCTTGCAGTGAAACACCTGCCCTGAATCTCCTGCCCTGAAACTCATGCCCTGAATCTCATGCCCTGAATCTCATGCTCTGAAACTCGTGCACTGAATCTCATGACCTCAAGTTCCTGCACTGAAACTCATGCCCTGAATCTCATGTCCTGAAACTCCTGCCCTGAATCACCTACCCTGAAACTCATGCTCTGAATCTCATGCCCTGAAAATCCTGCACTGAAACTCATGCCATGAATCTCATATCCTGAAACTCACGCCCTGAATCACATGCCCTGAAACTCCTGCCCTGAAACTCATGCCCTGAAACTCATGTCCTGAAACTCATGCCCTGAATCTCATGCCCTGAATCTCACGCTTTGAAACTCGTGCACTGAATCTCATGACCTCAAGTTCCTGCACTGAAACTCATGCCCTGAATCTCATGTCCTGAAACTCCTGCCCTGAATCACCTACCCTGAAACTCATGCCCTGAATCTCTTGCCCTGAAACTCCTGCACTGAAATTCATGCCATGAATCTCATATCCTGAAACTCACGCCCTGAATCACATGCCCTGAAACTCCTGCCCTGAAACTCATGCCCTGAAACTCATGCCCTGAAACTCCTGCACTGAAACAGCTGCCCTGAATCTCCTGCCCTGAAAATCATGCCCTGAATCTCATGCCCTCAATCTCATGCTCTGAAACTCGTGCACTGAATCTCATGCCCTCAAGTTCCTGCACTGAAACTCATGCCCTGAATCTCATGCCCTGAAACTCATGCCCTGAACCTCATGCCCTGAAACTCAAGCCCTGAATGTCATGCCCTGAAACTCATGCCCTAAATCACATACCCTGAAACTCCTGCCCTGAAACTCATGCACTGAAACTCATGCCCTGAATCTCATGACCTGAAACTCATGCCCTGAACCTCAGGCACTGAAACTCATGCCCTGAATCTCATGCCTTGAACCTCCTGCCCTCAAACTCATGCACTGAAACTCATGCCCTGAAACTCCTGCACTGAAACTCATGCCATGAATCTCATATCCTGAAACTCACGCGCTGATTCACATGCCCTGAAACTCCTGCCCTGAAACTCATGCCCTGAAACTCATGCCCTGAATCTCATGCCCTGAATCTCATGCCCTGAATCTCACGCTCTGAAACTCGTGCACTGAATCTCATGACCTCAAGTTCCTGCACTGAAACTCATGCCCTGAATCTCATGCCCTGAAACTCATGCCCTGAACCTCATGCCCTGAAACTCAAGCCCTGAATGTCATGCCCTGAAACTCATGCCCTAAATCACATACCCTGAAACTCCTGCCCTGAAACTCATGCACTGAAACTCATGCCCTGAATCTCATGACCTGAAACTCATGCCCTGAACCTCAGGCACTGAAACTCATGCCCTGAATCTCATGCCTTGAAACTCCTGCCCTCAAACTCATGCACTGAAACTCATGCCCTGAAACTCCTGCACTGAAACTCATGCCATGAATCTCATATCCTGAAACTCACGCGCTGATTCACATGCCCTGAAACTCCTGCCCTGAAACTCATGCCCTGAAACTCATGCCCTGAATCTCATGCCCTGAATCTCATGCCCTGAATCTCACGCTCTGAAACTCGTGCACTGAATCTCATGACCTCAAGTTCCTGCACTGAAACTCATGCCCTGAATCTCATGTCCTGAAACTCCTGCCCTGAATCACCTACCCTGAAACTCACGCGCTGATTCACATGCCCTGAAACTCCTGCCCTGAAACTCATGCCCTGAAACTCATGCCCTGAATCTCATGCCCTGAATCTCATGCCCTGAATCTCATGCCCTGAATTTCATGCCCTGAAACTCCTGCACTGAAACACCTGCCCTGAATCTCCTGCCCTGAAAATCATGCCCTGAATCTCATGCCCTGAATCTCATGCTCTGAAACTCGTGCACTGAATCTCATGCCCTGAATCTCATGCTCTGAAACTCATGCACTGAATCTCATGCCCTCAAGTTCCTGGACTGAAACTCATGCCCTGAATCTCATGACCTGAAAATCATGCCCTGAACCTCATGCCCTGAAACTCAAGCCCTGAATCTCATGCCCTGAAACTCATGCCCTAAATCACATACCCTGAAACTCCTGCCCTAAAACTCATGCACTGAATCTCATGCCCTAAAACTCCTGCCCTGAAACTCATGCCCTGAAACTCATGCTCTGAAACTCATGCATTGAATCTCCTGTCCTAAAACTCATGCCCTGAATCTTATGCCCTGAATCTCACGCTCTGAAAGTCGTGCACTGAATCTCATGACCTCAAGTTCCTGCACTGAAACTCATGACCTGAATCTCATTATCCCGAAACTCCTGCCCTGAATCACCTACCCTGAAACTCATGCCCTGAATCTCATGCCCTGAAACTCCTGCACTGAAACTCATGCCATGTATCTCATATCCTGAAACTCACGCCCTGAATCACATGCCCTGAAACTCCTGCCCTGAAACTCATGCCCTGAAACTCATTCCCTGAATCTCCTGTCCTGAAACTCATGCCCTGAATCTCATGCCCTGAATCTCATGCCCTGAAACTCCTGCACTGAAACACCTGCCCTGAATCTCCTTCCCTGAAAATCATGCCCTGAATCTCATGCCCTGAATCTCATGCTCTGAAACTCGTGCACTGAATCTCATGCCCTCAAGTTCCTGCCCTGAAACTCATGCCCTGAATCTCATGCCCTGAAACTCCTGCACTGAAACTCATGCCCTGAATCTCATGACCTGAAACTCATGCCCTGAACCTCATGCCCTGAAACTCAAGCCCTGAATCGAATGCCCTGAAACTCTTGCCCTAATCACATACCCTGAAACTTCTGCCCTGAAACTCCTGCACTGAATCTCATGCCATGAATCTCATATCCTGAAACTCACGCCCTGAATCACATGCCCTTAAACTCCTGCCCTGAAACTCATGCCCTGAAACTCATGCCCTGAAACTCATGCCCAGAATCTCCTTTCCTGAAACTCATGCCCTGAATCTCATGCCCTGAATCTCATGCCCTGAAACTCCTGCACTGAAACAGCTGCCCTGAATCTCCTGCCCTGAAAATCATGCCCTGAATCTCATGCCCTGAATCTCATGCTCTGAAACTCGTGCACTGAATCTCATGCCCTCAAGTTCCTGCACTGAAACTCATGCCCTGAATCTCATGCCCTGAAACTCATGCCCTGAACCTCATGCCCTGAAACTCAAGCCCTGAATCTCATGCCCTGAAACTCATGCCCTAAATCACATACCCTGAAACTCCTGCCCTGAAACTCATGCACTGAAACTCATGCCCTGAATCACATGCCCTAAAACTTCGGCCCTGAATCATCTGCCCAGAAACTCATGCCCTGAATTACATGCCCTGAAATACCTGCCCTGAATCTCATGCCCTGAAACTCATGCCCTGAATCTCATGTCCTGAAACTCCTGCCCTCAAACTGATGCACTGAAACTCATGCCCTGAATCTCATGCCTTGAAACTCCTGCCCTCAAACTCATGCACTGAAACTTATGCTTTGAATCTCATGCCCTGAAACTCCTTCACTGAAACTCATGCCATGAATCTCATGCCCTGAAACTCCTGCACTGAAACACCTGCCCTGAATCTCCTGCCCTGAAAATCATGCCCTGATTCTCATGCCCTGAATCTCATGCTCTGAAACTCATGCACTGAATCGCATGCCCTCAAGTTCCTGGACTGTAACTCATGCCCTGAATCTCATGACCTGAAACTCATGCCCTGAACCTCATGCCCTGAAACTCAAGCCCTGAATCACATGCCCTAAAACTCCTGCCCTGAAACTCATGCCCTGAAACTCATGCCCTGAAACTCATGCCCTGAATCTCCTGTCCTAAAACTCATGCCCTGAATCTCATGCCCTGAATCTCACGCCCTGAAACTCCTGCAGTGAAACACCTGCCCTGAATCTCTTGACCTGAAACTCATGCCCTGAATCTCATGCCCTGAATCTCACGCTCTGAAACTCGTGCACTGAATCTCATGACCTCAATTTCCTGCACTGAAACTCATGCCCTGAATATCATGTCCTGAAACTCCTGCCCTGAATCACCTACCCTGAAACTCATGCCCTGAATCTCATGCCCTGAAACTCCTGCACTGAAACTCATGCCATGAATCTCATATCCTGAAACTCACGCCCTGAATCACATGCCCTGAAACTCCTGCCCTGAAACTCATGCCCTGAAACTCATGCCCTGAATCTCCTGTCCTGAAACTCATGCCCTGAATCTCATGCCCTGAAACACCTGCCCTGAATCTCATGCCCTGAATCTCATGCTCTGAAACTCGTGCACTGAATCTCATGCCCTCAAGTTCCTGCACTGAAACTCATGCCCTGAATCTCATGCCCTGAAACTCATGCCCTAAATCACATACCCTGAAACTCCTGCCCTGAAACTCATGCACTGAATCTCATGCCCTGAATCACATGCCCTAAAACTCCTGCCCTGAATCATCTGCCCTGAAACTCATGCCCTGAATCTCATGCCCTGAAACTCCTGCCCTCAAACTCATGCACTGAAACTCATGCCCTGAATCTCATGCCTTGAAACTCCTGCCCTCAAACTCACGCACTGAAACTCATGCCCTGAATCTCATGCCTTGAAACTGCTGTCCTGAATCTCATGCCCTGAAACTCATGCCCTGAATCTCATGCCCTGAAACTCCTGCACTGAAACTCATGCCATGAATCTCATATCCTGAAACTCACGCCCTGAATTACATGCCCTGAAACTTCTGCCCTGAAACTCATGCCCTGAAACTCAAGCCCTGAAACTCATGCCCTGAATCTCCTGTCCTGAAACTCATGCCCTGAATCTCATGCCCTCAAGTTCCTGCACTGAAACTCATGCCCTGAAACTCATGTCCTGAATCTCATTCCCTGAAACTCATGTCCTGAAACTTATGCCCTGAAACTCATGCCCTTAAACTCATGCCCTGAATCTCATGCCCTGAATCTCATGCCCTGAAAGTCCTGAACTGAAACACCTGCCCTGAATCTCCTGCCCTGAAAATCATGCCCTGAATCTCATGCTCTGAATCTCATGCTCTGAAACTCATGCACTGAATCTCATGCCCTCAAGTTCCTGGACTGAAACTCATGCCCTGAATCTCATGACCTGAAACTCATGCCCTGAACCTCATGCCCTGAAACTCAAGCCCTGAATCTCATGCTCTGAAACTCATGCCCTAAATCACATACCCAGAAACTCCTGCCCTGAAACTCATGCACTGAAACTCATGCCCTGAATCACATGCCCTACAACTCCTGCCCTGAAACTCATGCCCTGAAACTCATGCACTGAATCTCCTGTACTAAATCTCATGCCCTGAATCTCATGCCCTGAATCTCATGCCCTGAAACTCTTGCAGTGAAACACCTGCCCTGAATCTCCTGCCCTGAAACTCATGCCCTGAATCTCATGCCCTGAATCTCATGCTCTGAAACTCGTGCACTGAATCTCATGACCTCAAGTTCCTGCACTGAAACTCATGCCCTGAATCTCATGTCCTGAAACTCCTGCCCTGAATCACCTACCCTGAAACTCATGCTCTGAATCTCATGCCCTGAAACTCCTGCACTGAAACTCATGCCATGAATCTCATATCCTGAAACTCACGCCCTGAATCACATGCCCTGAAACTCCTGCCCTGAAACTCATGCCCTGAAACTCATGTCCTGAAACTCATGCCCTGAATCTCCTGCCCTGAAACTCATGCCCTGAATCTCATGCCCTGAATCTCATGCCCTGAAACTCCTGCACTGAAACACCTGCCCTGAATCTCCTGCCATGAAAATCATGCCCTGAATCTCATGCCCTGAATCTCATGCTCTGAAACTCGTGCACTGAATCTCATGCCCTCAAGTTCCTGCACTGAAACTCATGCCCTGAATCTCATGCCTTGAAACTCCTGCCCTCAAACTCATGCACAGAAACTCATGCCCTGAATCTCATGCCCTGAAACTCCTGCACTGAAACTCATGCCATGAATCTCATATCCTGAAACTCACGCCCTGAATCACATGCTCTGAAACTCCTGCCCTGAAACTCATGCCCTGAAACTCATGCCCTGAATCTCATGCCCTGAATCTCATGCCCTGAAACTCCTGCACTGAAACA
This sequence comes from Mobula birostris, assembly GCF_030028105.1. Lineage (NCBI taxonomy): Eukaryota > Metazoa > Chordata > Chondrichthyes > Myliobatiformes > Myliobatidae > Mobula > Mobula birostris. Next base: position 30,890 of record NW_027274567.1, read on the forward strand.
CCTGCTCTGAATCTCCTGCCCTGAAAATCATGCACTGAATCTCATGCCCTGAATCTCATGCTCTGAAACTCATGCACTGAATCTCATGCCTTCAAGTTCCTGGACTGAAACTCATGCCCTGAATCTCATGACCTGAAACTCATGCCCTGAACCTCATGCCCTGAAACTCAAGCCCTGAATCTCATGCCCTGAAACTCATGCCCTAAATCACATACCCTGAAACTCCTGCCCTGAAACTCATGCACTGAAACTCATGCCCTAAAACTCCTCCCCTGAATCTCATGCCCTGAAACTCATGCCCTGAACCTCATGCCCTGAAACTCAAGCCCTGAATGTCATGCCCTGAAACTCATGCCCTAAATCACATACCCTGAAACTCCTGCCCTGAAACTCATGCACTGAAACTCATGCCCTGAATCTCATGACCTGAAACTCATGCCCTGAACCTCATGCACTGAAACTCATGCCCTGAATCTCATGCCTTGAAACTCCTGCCCTCAAACTCATGCACTGAAACTCATGCCCTGAAACTCCTGCACTGAAACTCATGCCATGAATCTCATATCCTGAAACTCACGCGCTGATTCACATGCCCTGAAACTCCTGCCCTGAAACTCATGCCCTGAAACTCATGCCCTGAATCTCATGCCCTGAATCTCATGCCCTGAATCTCACGCTCTGAAACTCGTGCACTGAATCTCATGACCTCAAGTTCCTGCACTGAAACTCATGCCCTGAATCTCATGTCCTGAAACTCATGCCCTGAATCTCATGCCCTCAAGTTCCTGCACTGAAACTCATGCCCTGAAACTCATGTCCTGAATCTCATTCCCTGAAACTCATGTCCTGAAACTTATGCCCTGAAACTCATGCCCTTAAACTCATGCCCTGAATCTCATGCCCTGAATCTCATGCCCTGAAACTCCTGCACTGAAACACCTGCTCTGAATCTCCTGCCCTGAAAATCATGCACTGAATATCATGCCCTGAATCTCATGCTCTGAAACTCATGCACTGAATCTCATGCCCTCAACTTCCTGGACTGAAACTCATGCCCTGAATCTCATGACCTGAAACTCATGCCCTGAACCTCATGCCCTGAAACTCAAGCCCTGAATCTCATGCCCTGAAACTCATGCCCTAAATCACATACCCTGAAACTCCTGCCCTGAAACTCATGCACTGAAACTCATGCCCTAAAACTCCTGCCCTGAAACTCCTGCCCTGAAACTCATGCCCTGAAACTCATGCCCTGAATCTCCTGTCCTAAAACTCATGCCCTGAATCTCATGCCCTGAAACTCCTGCACTGAAACTCATGCCATGAATCTCATATCCTGAAACTCACGCCCTGAATCACATGCCCTGAAACTCCTGCCCTGAAACTCATGCCCTGAAACTCATGCCCTGAATCTCCTGTCCTGAATGTCATGCCCTGAATCTCATGCCCTGAATCTCATGCACTGAAACTCCTGCACTGAAACACCTGCCCTGAATCTCCTGCCCTGAAAATCATGCCCTGAATCTCATGCTCTGAAACTCATGCACTGAATCTCATGCCCACAAGTTCCTGGACTGAAACTCATGCCCTGAATCTCATTCCCTGAAACTCATGCCCTGAACCTCATGCCCTGAAACTCATGCCCTGAAACTCATGCCCTGAAACTCATGCCCTGAATCTCCTCTCCTAAAACTCATGCCCTGAATCTCATGCCCTGAATCTCACGCTCTGAAAGTCGTGCACTGAATCTCATGACCTCAAGTTCCTGCACTGAAACTCATGCCCTGAATCTCATGTCCTGAAACTCCTGCCCTGAATCACCTACCCTGAAACTCATGCCCTGAATCTCATGCCCTGAAACTCCTGCACTGAAACTCATGCCATGAAGCTCATATCCTGAAACTCACGCCCTGAATCACATGCCCTGAAACTGCTGCCCTGAAACTCATGCCCTGAATCTCCTGTCCTGAAACTCATGCCCTTAATCTCATGCCCTGAAACCCCTGCCCTGAATCTCCTGCCCTGAAAATCATGCCCTGAATCTCATGCTCTGAAACTCGTGCACTGAATCTCATGCCCTCAAGTTCCTGCACTGAAACTCATGCCCTGAATCTCATGCCCTGAAACTCGTGCCCTGAACCTCATGCCCTGAAACTCATGCCCTAAATCACATACCCTGAAACTCCTGCCCTGAAACTCATGCACTGAAACTCATGCCCTGAATCACATGCCCTAAAACTGCTGTCCTGAATCTCATGCCCTGAAACTCATGCCCTGAATTACATGCCCTGAAACTCCTGCACTGAAACTCATGCCATGAATCTCATATCCTGAAACTCACGCCCTGAATTACATGCCCTGAAACTTCTGCCCTGAAACTCATGCCCTGAAACTCATGCCCTGAAACTCATGCCCTGAATCTCCTGTCCTGAAACTCATGCCCTGAATCTCATGCCCTGAAAGTCCTGCACTGAAACACCTGCCCTGAATCTCCTGCCCTGAAAATCATGCCCTGAATTTCATGCCCTGAATCTCATGCTCTGAAACTCATGCACTGAATCTGATGCCCCCAAGTTCCTGGACTGTAACTCATGCCCTGAATCTCATGACCTGAAACTAATGCCCTGAACCTCATGCGCTGAAACTCAAGCCCTGAATCTCATGCCCTGAAACTCATGCCCTAAATCACATACCCAGAAACTCCTGCCCTGAAACTCATGCACTGAAACTCATGCCCTGAATCACATGCCCTACAACTCCTGCCCTGAAACTCATGCCCTGAAACTCATGCACTGAATCTCCTGTACTAAATCTCATGCCCTGAATCTCGTGCCCTGAATCTCATGCCCTGAAACTCTTGCAGTGAAACACCTGCCCTGAATCTCCTGCCCTGAAACTCATGCCCTGAATCTCATGACCTGAATCTCATGCTCTGAAAATCGTGCACTGAATCTCATGACCTCAAGTTCCTGCACTGAAACTCATGCCCTGAATCTCATGTCCTGAAACTCCTGCCCTGAATCACCAACCCTGAAACTCATGCTCTGAATCTCATGCCCTGAAACTCCTGCACTGAAACTCATGCCATGAATCTCATATCCTGAAACTCACGCCCTGAATCACATGCCCTGAAACTCCTGCCCTGAAACTCATGCCCTGAAACTCATGTCCTGAAACTCATGCCCTGAATCTCCTGTCCTGAAACTCAAGCCCTGAATCTCATGCCCTGAATCTCATGCCCTGAAACTCCTGCACTGAAACACCTGCCCTGAATCTCCTGCCCTGAAAATCATGCCCTGAATCTCATGCCCTGAATCTCATGCTCTGAAACTCGTGCACTGAATCTCATGCCCTCAAGTTCCTGCACTGAAACTCATGCCCTGAATCTCATGCCCTGAAACTCATGCCCTGAACCTCATGCCCTGAAACTCAAGCCCTGAATCTCATGCCCTGAAACTCGTGCCCTAAATCACATACCCTGAAACTCCTGCCCTGAAACACATGCACTGAAACTCATGCCCTGAATCACATGCCCTAAAACTCCTGCCCTGAATCATCTGCCCAGAATCTCATGCCCTGAATTACATGCCCTGAAATACCTGCCCTGATCTCATGCCCTGAAACTCATGCCCTGAATCTCATGCCCTGAAACTCCTTCCCTCAAACTCATGCACTGAAACTCATGCCCTGAATCTCATGCCTTGAAACTCCTGCCCTCAAACTCATGCTCTGAAACTCATGCCCTGAATCTCATGCCCTGAAACTCCTGCACTGAAGCTCATGCCATGAATCTCATATCCTGAAACTCACGCCCTGAATCACATGCTCTGAAACTCCTGCCCTGAAACTCATGCCCTGAAACTCATGCCCTGAATCTCATGCCCTGAATCTCATGCCCTGAAACTCCTGCACTGAAACACCTGCTCTGAATCTCCTGCCCTGAAAATCATGCACTGAATCTCATGCCCTGAATCTCATGCTCTGAAACTCATGCACTGAATCTCATGCCCTCAAGTTCCTGGACTGAAACTCATGCCCTGAATCTCATGACCTGAAACTCATGCCCTGAACCTCATGCCCTGAAACTCAAGCCCTGAATCTCATGCCCTGAAACTCATGCCCTAAATCACATACCCAGAAACTCCTGCCCTGAAACTCCTGCCCTGAAACTCATGCCCTGAAACTCATGCACTGAATCTCCTGTACTAAATCTCATGCCCTGAATCTCATGCCCTGAAACTCTTGCAGTGAAACACCTGCCCTGAATCTCCTGCCCTGAAACTCATGCCCTGAATCTCATGCCCTGAATCTCATGCTCTGAAACTCGTGCACTGAATCTAATGACCTCAAGTTCCTGCACTGAAACTCATGCCCTGAATCTCATGCCCTGAAACTCATGCCCTGAACCTCATGCCCTGAAACTCAAGCCCTGAATCTCATGCCCTGAAACTCATGCCCTAAATCACATACCCTGAAACTCCTGCCCTGAAACTCATGCACTGAAACATATGCCCTGAATCACATGCCCTAAAACTCCTGCCCTGAATCATCTGCCCAGAAACTCATGCCCTGAATTACATGCCCTGAAATACCTGCCCTGAATCTCATGCCCTGAAACTCATGCCCTGAATCTCATGCCCTGAATCTCATGCCTTGAAACTCCTGCCCTCAAACTCATGCACTGAAACTCATGCCCTGAATCTCATGCCTTGAAACTGCTGTCCTGAATCTCATGCCCTGAAACTCATGCCCTGAATCTCATGCCCTGAAACTCCTGCACTGAAACTCATGCCATGAATCTCATATCCTGAAGCTCACGCCCTGAATTACATGCCCTGAAACTTCTGCCCTGAAACTCATGCCCTGAAACTCATACCCTGAAACTCATGCCCTGAATCTCCTGTCCTGAAACTCATGCCCTGAATCTCATGCCCTCAAGTTCCTGCACTGAAACTCATGCCCTGAAACTCATGTCCTGAATCTCATTCCCTGAAACTCATGTCCAGAAACTTATGCCCTGAAACTCATGCCCTTAAACTCATGCCCTGAATCTCATGCCCTGAATCTCATGCCCTGAAAGTCCTGCACTGAAACACCTGCCCTGAATCTCCTGCCCTGAAAATCATGCCCTGAATTTCATGCCCTGAATCTCATGCTCTGAAACTCATGCACTGAATCTCATGACCTGAAACTCATGCCCTGAACCTCATGCCCTGAAACTCATGCCCTAAATCACATACCCAGAAACTCCTGCCCTGAAACTCATGCACTGAAACTCATGCCCTGAATCACATGCCCTACAACTCCTGCCCTGAAACTCATGCCCTGAAACTCATGCACTGAATCTCCTGTACTAAATCTCATGCCCTGAATCTCATGCCCTGAATCTCATGCCCTGAATCTCATGCCCTGAAACTCTTGCAGTGAAACACCTGCCCTGAATCTCCTGCCCTGAAACTCATGCCCTGAATCTCATGCCCTGAATCTCATGCTCTGAAACTCGTGCACTGAATCTCATGACCTCAAGTTCCTGCACTGAAACTCATGCCCTGAATCTCATGTCCTGAAACTCCTGCCCTGAATCACCTACCCTGAAACTCATGCTCTGAATCTCATGCCCTGAAACTCCTGCACTGAAACTCATGCCATGAATCTCATATCCTGAAACTCACGCCCTGTATCACATGCCCTGAAACTCCTGCCCTGAAACTCATGCCCTGAAACTCATGTCCTGAAACTCATGCCCTGAATCTCCTGTCCTGAAACTCATGCCCTGAATCTCATGCCCTGAATCTCATGCCCTGAAACTCCTGCACTGAAACACCTGCCCTGAATCTCCTTCCCTGAAAATCATGCCCTGAATCTCATGCCCTGAATCTCATGCTCTGAAACTCGTGCCCTGAATCTCATGCCCTCAAGTTCCTGCACTGAAACTCATGCCCTGAATCTCATGCCCTGAAACTCATGCCCTGAACCTCATGCCCTGAAACTCAAGCCCTGAATCTCATGCCCTGAAACTCATGCCCTAAATCACATACCCTGAAACTCCTGCCCTGAAACACATGCACTGAAACTCATGCCCTGAATCACATGCCCTAAAACTCCTGCCCTGAATCATCTGCCCAGAAACTCATGCCCTGAATTGCATGCCCTGAAATACCTGTCCTGATCTCATGCCCTGAAACTCATGCCCTGAATCTCATGCCCTGAAACTCCTTCCCTCAAACTCATGCACTGAAACTCATGCCCTGAATCTCATGCCTTGAAACTCCTGCCCTCAAACTCATGCTCTGAAACTCATGCCCTGAATCTCATGCCCTGAAACTCCTGCACTGAAGCTCATGCCATGAATCTCATATCCTGAAACTCACGCCCTGAATCACATGCTCTGAAACTCCTGCCCTGAAACTCATGCCCTGAAACTCATGCCCTGAATCTCATGCCCTGAATCTCATGCCCTGAAACTCCTGCACTGAAACACCTGCTCTGAATCTCCTGCCCTGAAAATCATGCACTGAATCTCATGCCCTGAATCTCATGCTCTGAAACTCATGCACTGAATCTCATGCCCTCAAGTTCCTGGACTGAAACTCATGCCCTGAATCTCATGACCTGAAACTCATGCCCTGAACCTCATGCCCTGAAACTCAAGCCCTGAATCTCATGCCCTGAAACTCATGCCCTAAATCACATACCCAGAAACTCCTGCCCTGAAACTCATGCACTGAAACTCATGCCCTGAATCACATGCCCTACAACTCCTGCCCTGAAACTCATGCCCTGAAACTCATGCACTGAATCTCCTGTACTAAATCTCATGCCCTGAATCTCATGCCCTGAATCTCATGCCCTGAAACTCTTGCAGTGAAACACCTGCCCTGAATCTCCTGCCCTGAAACTCATGCCCTGAATCTCATGCCCTGAATCTCATGCTCTGAAACTCGTGCACTGAATCTCATGACCTCAAGTTCCTGCACTGAAACTCATGCCCTGAATCTCATGTCCTGAAACCCCTGGCCTGAATCACCTACCCTGAAACTCATGCTCTGAATCTCATGCCCTGAAACTCCTGCACTGAAACTCATGCCATGAATCTCATATCCTGAAACTCACGCCCTGAATTACATGCCCTGAAACTTCTGCCCTGAAACTCATGCCCTGAAACTCATGCCCTGAAACTCATGCACTGAATCTCCTGTCCTGAAACTCATGCCCTGAATCTCATGCCCTCAAGTTCCTGCACTGAAACTCATGCCCTGAAACTCATGTCCTGAATCTCATTCCCTGAAACTCATGTCCAGAAACTTATGCCCTGAAACTCATGCCCTTAAACTCATGCCCTGAATCTCATGCCCTGAATCTCATGCCCTGAAAGTCCTGCACTGAAACACCTGCCCTGAATCTCCTGCCCTGAAAATCATGCCCTGAATTTCATGCCCTGAATCTCATGCTCTGAAACTCATGCACTGAATCTGATGCCCCCAAGTTCCTGGACTGAAACTCATGCCCTGAATCTCATGACCTGAAACTCATGCCCTGAACCTCATGCCCTGAAACTCAAGCCCTGAATCTCATGCCCTGAATCTCATGCCCTGAAACTCATGCCCTGAAACTCATGCCCTAAAACATATACCCAGAAACTCCTGCCCTGAAACTCATGCACTGAAACTCATGCCCTGAATCACATGCCCTACAACTCCTGCCCTGAAACTCATGCCCTGAAACTCATGCACTGAATCTCCTGTACTAAATCTCATGCCCTGAATCTCATGCCCTGAATCTCATGCCCTGAAACTCTTGCAGTGAAACACCTGCCCTGAATCTCCTGCCCTGAAACTCATGCCCTGAATCTCATGCCCTGAATCTCATGCTCTGAAACTCGTGCACTGAATCTCATGACCTCAAGTTCCTGCACTGAAACTCATGCCCTGAATCTCATGTCCTGAAACTCCTGCCCTGAATCACCTACCCTGAAACTCATGCTCTGAATCTCATGCCCTGAAACTCCTGCACTGAAACTCATGCCATGAATCTCATATCCTGAAACTCACGCCCTGAATCACATGCCCTGAAACTCCTGCCCTGAAACTCATGCCCTGAAACTCATGTCCTGAAACTCATGCCCTGAATCTCCAGTCCTGAAACTCATGCCCTGAATCTCATGCCCTGAATCTCATGCCCTGAAACTCCTGCACTGAAACACCTGCCCTGAATCGCCTGCCCTGAAAATCATGCCCTGAATCTCATGCCCTGAATCTCATGCTCTGAAACCCGTGCACTGAATCTCATGCCCTCAAGTTCCTGCACTGAAACTCATGCCCTGAATCTCATGCCCTGAAACTCATGCCCTGAACCTCATGCCATGAAACTCAAGCCCTGAATCTCATGCCCTGAAACTCATGCCCTAAATCACATACCCTGAAACTCATGCCCTGAATCACATGCCCTAAAACTCCTGCCCTGAATCATCTGCCCAGAATCTCATTGCCTGAATTACATGCCCTGAAATACCTGCCCTGATCTCATGCCCTGAAACTCATGCCCTGAATCTCATGCCCTGAATCTCATGCTCTGAAACTCGTGCACTGAATCTCATGATCTCAAGTTCCTGCACTGAAACTCATGCCCTGAATCTCATGCCCTGAAACTCATGCCCTGAACCTCATGCCCTGAAACTCAAGCCCTGAATCTCATGAACTGAAACTCATGCCCTAAATCACATACCCTGAAACTCCTGCCCTGAAACTCATGCACTGAAACATATGCCCTGAATCACATGCGCTAAAACTCCTGCCCTGAATCATCTGCCCAGAATCTCATGCCCTGAATTACATGCCCTGAAATACCTGCCCTGATCTCATGCCCTGAAACTCATGCCCTGAATCTCATGCCCTGAAACTCCTTCCCTCAAACTCATGCACTGAAACTCATGCCCTGAATCTCATGCCTTGAAACTCCTGCCCTCAAACTCATGCTCTGAAACTCATGCCCTGAATCTCATGCCCTGAAACTCCTGCACTGAAGCTCACGCCATGAATCTCATATCCTGAAACTCACGCCCTGAATCACATGCTCTGAAACTCCTGCCCTGAAACTCATGCCCTGAAACTCATGCCCTGAATCTCATGCCCTGAATCTCATACCCTGAAACTCCTGCACTGAAACACCTGCTCTGAATCTCCTGCCCTGAAAATCATGCACTGAATCTCATGCCCTGAATCTCATGCTCTGAAACTCATGCACTGAATCTCATGCCCTCAAGTTCCTGGACTGAAACTCATGCCCTGAATCTCATGACATGAAACTCATGCCCTGAACCTCATGCCCTGAAACTCAAGCCCTGAATCTCATGCCCTGAAACTCATGCCCTAAATCACATACCCTGAAACTCCTGCCCTGAAACTCATGCACTGAAACTCATGCCCTGAATCACATGCCCTACAACTCCTGCCCTGAAACTCATGCCCTGAAACTCATGCACTGAATCTCCTGTACTAAATCTCATGCCCTGAATATCATGCCCTGAATCTCATGCCCTGAAACTCTTGCAGTGAAACACCTGCCCTGAATCTCCTGCCCTGAAACTCATGCCCTGAATCTCATGCCATGAATCTCATGCTCTGAAACTCGTGCACTGAATCTCATGACCTCAAGTTCCTGCACTGAAACTCATGCCCTGAATCTCATGTCCTGAAACTCCTGCCCTGAATCACCTACCCTGAAACTCATACCCTGAAACTCATGGCCTGAAACTCATGCCCTGAAACTCCTGCACTGAAACACCTGCCCTGAATCTGCTGCCCTGAAAATCATGCCCTGAATCTCATGCCCTGAATCTCATGCTCTGAAACTCGTGCACATGAATCTCATGCCCTCAAGTTCCTGCACTGAAACTCATGCCCTGAATCTCCTGTCCTAAAACTCATGCCCTGAATCTCATGCCCTGAAACTCCTGCACTGAAACTCATGCCATGAATCTCATATCCTGAAACTCACGCCCTGAATCACATGCCCTGAAACTCCTGCCCTGAAACTCATGCCCTGAAACTCATGTCCTGAAACTCATGCCCTGAATCTCCTGTCCTGAAACTCATGCCCTGAATCTCATGCCCTGAATCTCATGCCCTGAAACTCCTGCACTGAAACACCTGCCCTGAATCTCCTGCCCTGAAAATCATGCCCTGAATCACATGCCCTAAAACTCCTGCCCTGAATCATATGCCCAGAATCTCATGCCCTGAATTACATGCCTTGAAACTCCTGCCCTCAAACTCATGCACTGAAACTCATGCCCTGAATCTCATGCCCTGAAACTCCTGCACTGAAACTCATGCCATGAATCTCATATCCTGAAACTCACGCCCTGAATCACATGCTCTGAAACTCCTGCCCTGAAACTCATGCCCTGAAACTCATGCCCTGAATCTCATGCCCTGAATCTCATGCCCTGAAACTCCTGCACTGAAACACCTGCTCTGAATCTCCTGCCCTGAAAATCATGCACTGAATCTCATGCCCTGAATCTCATGCTCTGAAACTCATGCACTGAATCTCATGCCCTCAAGTTCCTGGACTGAAACTCATGCCCTGAATCTCATGACCTGAAACTCATGCCCTGAACCTCATGCCCTGAAACTCAAGCCGTGAATCTCATGCCCTGAAACTCATGCCCTAAATCACATACCCTGAAACTCCTGCCCTGAAACTCATGCACTGAAACTCATGACCTACAACTCCTGCCCTGAAACTCCTGCCCTGAAACTCATGCCCTGAAACTCATGCCCTGAATCTCCTGTCCTAAAACTCATGCCCTGAATCTCATGCCCTGAAACTCCTGCAATGAAACTCATGCCATGAATCTCTTATCCTGAAACTCACGCCCTGAATCACATGCCCTGAAACTCCTGCCCTGAAACTCATGCCCTGAAACTCATGCCCTGAATCTCCTGTCCTGAAACTCATGCCCTGAATCTCATGCCCTGAATCTCATGCCCTGAAACTCCTGCACTGAAACACCTGCCCTGAATCTCCTGCCCTGAAAATCATGCCCTGAATCTCATGCTCTGAAACTCATGCACTGAATCTCATGCCTCAAGTTCCTGGACTGAAAGTCATGCCCTGAATCTCATGACCTGAAACTCATGCCCTGAACCTCATGCCCTGAAACTCAAGCCCTGAATCTCATTCCCTGAAACTCATGCCCTAAAACTCCTGCCCTGAAACTCATGCCCTGAAACTCATGTCCTGAAACTCATGCCCTGAATCTCCTGTCCTAAAACTCATGCCCTGAATCTCATGCCCTGAATCTCACGCTCTGAAAGTCGTGCACTGAATCTCATGACCTCAAGTTCCTGCACTGAAACTCATGCCCTGAATCTCATGTCCTGAAACTCCTGCCCTGAATCACCTACCCTGAAACTCATGCCCTGAATCTCATGCCCTGAAACTCCTGCACTGAAACTCATGCCATGAATCTCATATCCTGAAACTCACGCCCTGTATCACATGCCCTGAAACTCCTGCCCTGAAACTCATGCCCTGAAACTCATGCCCTGAATCTCCTGCCCTGAAACTCATGCCCTGAATCTCATGCCCTGAAACACCTGCCCTGAATCTCCTGCCCTGAAAATCATGCCCTGAATCTCATGCCCTGAATCTCATGCTCTGAAACTCATGCCCTGAATCTCCTGTCCTGAAACTCATGCCCTGAATCTCATGCCCTGAATCTCATGCCCTGAACTCCTGCACTGAAACTCATGCCATGAATCTCATATCCTGAAACTCACGCACTGAATCACATGCTCTGAATTTTATATCCTGAAACTCACGCCCTGAATCACATGCTCTGAAACTCCTGCCCTGAAACTCATGCCCTGAAACTCATGCCCTGAATCTCATGCGCTGAATCTCATGCCCTGAAACTCCTGCACTGAACCACCTGCTCTGAATCTCCTGCCCTGAAAATCATGCACTGAAACTCATGCCATGAATCTCATATCCTGAAACTCACGCCCTGAATCACATGCCCTGAAACTCCTGCCCTGAAACTCATGCCCTGAAACTCATGTCCTGAAACTCATGCCCTGAATCTCCTGTCCTGAAACTCATGCCCTGAATCTCATGCCCTGAATCTCATGCCCTGAAACTCCTGCACTGAAACTCATGCCATGAATCTCATATCCTGAAACTCACGCCCTGAATCACATGCTCTGAATTTCATATCCTGAAACTCACGCTCTGAATCACATGCTCTGAAACTCCTGCCCTGAAACTCATGCCCTGAAACTCATGCCCTGAATCTCATGCCCTGAATCTCATGCCCTGAAACTCCTGCACTGAAACACCTGCTCTGAATCTCCTGCCCTGAAAATCATGCACTGAATCTCATGCCCTGAATCTCATGCCCTGAAACTCAAGCCCTGAATCTCATGCCCTGAAACTCATGCCCTAAATCACATACCCTGAAACTCCTGCCCTGAAACTCATGCACTGAAACTCATGCCCTACAACTCCTGCCCTGAAACTCCTGCCCTGAAACTCATGCCCTGAAACTCATGCCCTGAATCTCCTGTCCTAAAACTCATGCCCTGAATCTCATGCCCTGAAACTCCTGCACTGAAACTCATGCCATGAATCTCATATCCTGAAACTCACGCCCTGAATCACATGCCCTGAAACTCCTGCCCTGAAACTCATGCCCTGAAACTCATGCCCTGAATCTCCTGTCCTGAAACTCATGCCCTGAATCTCATGCCCTGAATCTCATGCCCTGAAACTCCTGCACTGAAACACCTGCCCTGAATCTCCTGCCCTGAAAATCATGCCCTGAATCTCATGCTCTGAAACTCATGCACTGAATCTCATGCCCTCAAGTTCCTGGACTGAAACTCATGCCCTGAATCTCATGACCTGAAACTCATGCCCTGAACCTCATGCCCTGAAACTCAAGCCCTGAATCTCATTCCCTGAAACTCATGCCCTAAAACTCCTGCCCTGAAACTCATGCCCTGAAACTCATGCCCTGAAACTCATGCCCTGAATCTCCTGTCCTAAAACTCATGCCCTGAATCTCATGCCCTGAATCTCACGCTCTGAAAGTCGTGCACTGAATCTCATGACCTCAAGTTCCTGCTCTGAAACTCATGCCCTGAATCTCATGTCCTGAAACTCCTGCCCTGAATCACCTACCCTGAAACTCATGCCCTGAATCTCATGCCCTGAAACTCCTGCACTGAAACTCATGCCATGAATCTCATATCCTGAAACTCACGCCCTGTATCACATGCCCTGAAACTCCTGCCCTGAAACTCATGCCCTGAAACTCATGCCCTGAATCTCCTGCCCTGAAACTCATGCCCTGAATCTCATGCCCTGAAACTCCTGCACTGAAACTCATGCCATGAATCTCATATCCTGAAACTCACGCCCTGAATCACATGCTCTGAATTTCATATCCTGAAACTCACGCCCTGAATCACATGCTCTGAAACTCCTGCCCTGAAACTCATGCCCTGAAACTCATGCCCTGAATCTCATGCGCTGAATCTCATGCCCTGAAACTCCTGCACTGAACCACCTGCTCTGAATCTCCTGCCTTGAAAATCATGCACTGAATCTCAGGCCCTGAATCTCATGCTCTGAAACTCATGCACTGAATCTCATGCCCTCAAGTTCCTGGACTGAAACTCATGCCCTGAATCTCATGACCTGAAACTCAAGCCCTGAACCTCATGCCCTGAAACTCAAGCCCTGAATCTCATGCCCTGAAACTCATGCCCTAAATCACATACCCTGAAACTCCTGCCCTGAAACTCATGCCATGAATCTCATATCCTGAAACTCACGCCCTGAATCACATGCCCTGAAACTCCTGCCCTGAAACTCATGCCCTGAAACTCACGCCCTGAATCTCCTGTCCTGAAACTCATGCCCTGAATCTCATGCCCTGAATCTCATGCCCTGAAACTCCTGCACTGAAACACCTGCCCTGAATCTCCTGCCCTGAAAATCATGCCCTGAATCTCATGCTCTGAAACTCATGCACTGAATCTCATGCCCTCAAGTTCCTGGACTGAAACTCATGCCCTGAATCTCATGACCTGAAACTCATGCCCTGAACCTCATGCCCTGAAACTCAAGCCCTGAATCTCATTCCCTGAAACTCATGCCCTAAAACTCCTGCCCTGAAACTCATGCCCTGAAACTCATGCCATGAAACTCATGCCCTGAATCTCCTGTCCTAAAACTCATGCCCTGAATCTCATGCCCTGAATCTCACGCTCTGAAAGTCGTGCACTGAATCTCATGACCTCAAGTTCCTGCACTGAAACTCATGCCCTGAATCTCATGTCCTGAAACTCCTGCCCTGAATCACCTACCCTGAAACTCATGCCCTGAATCTCATGCCCTGAAACTCCTGCACTGAAACTCATGCCATGAATCTCATATCCTGAAACTCACGCCCTGTATCACATGCCCTGAAACTCCTGCCCTGAAACTCATGCCCTGAAACTCATGCCTGAATCTCCTGCCCTGAAACTCATGCCCTGAATCTCATGCCCTGAAACACCTGCCCTGAATCTCCTGCCCTGAAAATCATGCCCTGAATCTCATGCCCTGAATCTCATGCTCTGAAACTCGTGCACTGAATCTCATGCCCTCAAGTTCCTGCACTGAAACTCATGCCCTGAATCTCATGCCCTGAAACTCATGCCCTGAACCTCATGCCCTGAAACTCATGCCCTAAATCACATGCCCTAAAACTCCTGCCCTGAATCATCTGCCCAGAAACTGATGCCCTGAATTACATGCCCTGAAATACCTGCCCTGAATCTCATGCCCTGAAACTCCTGCCCTCAAACTCATGCACTGAAACTCATGCCCTGAATCTCATGCCTTGAAACTCCTGCCCTCAAACTCATGCACTGAAACTCATGCCTTGAATCTCATGCCTTGAAACTGCTGTCCTGAATCTCATGCCCTGAAACTCATGCCCTGAATCTCATGCCCTGAAACTCCTGCACTGAAACACATGCCATGAATCTCATATCCTGAAACTCACGCCCTGAATTACATGCCCTGAAACTTCTGCCCTGAAACTCATGCCCTGAAACTCATGCCCTGAAACTCATGGCCTGAATCTCCTGTCCTGAAACTCACGCCCTGTATCACATGCCCTGAAACTCCTGCCCTGAAACTCATGCCCTGAATCTCATGCCCTGAATCTCCTGCCCTGAAACTCATGCCCTGAATCTCATGCCCTGAAACACCTGCCCTGAATCTCCTGCCCTGAAAATCATGCCCTGAATCTCATGCCCTGAATCTCATGCTCTGAAACTCATGCCCTGAATCTCCTGTCCTGAAACTCATGCCCTGAATCTCATGCCCTGAATCTCATGCCCTGAAACTCCTGCACTGAAACTCATGCCATGAATCTCATATCCTGAAACTCACGCCCTGAATCACATGCTCTGAATTTCATATCCTGAAACTCACGCCCTGAAGCACATGCTCTGAAACTCCTGCCCTGAAACTCATGCCCTGAAACTCATGCCCTGAATCTCATGCCCTGAATCTCATGCCCTGAAACTCCTGCACTGAAACACCTGCTCTGAATCTCCTGCCCTGAAAATCATGCACTGAATCTCATGCCCTGAATCTCATGCTCTGAAACTCATGCACTGAATCTCATGCCCTCAAGTTCCTGGACTGAAACTCATGCCCTGAATCTCATGACCTGAAACTCAAGCCCTGAACCTCATGCCCTGAAACTCAAGCCCTGAATCTCATGCCCTGAAACTCATGCCCTAAATCACATACCCTGAAACTCCTGCCCTGAAACTCATGCACTGAAACTCATGCCCTACAACTCCTGCCCTGAAACTCCTGCCCTGAAACTCCTGCACTGAAACTCATGCCCTGAATCTCCTGTCCTAAAACTCATGCCCTGAAACTCATGCCCTGAAACTCCTGCACTGAAACTCATGCCATGAATCTCATATCCTGAAACTCACGCCCTGAATCACATGCCCTGAAACTCCTGCCCTGAAACTCATGCCCTGAAACTCATGCCCTGAATCTCCTGTCCTGAAACTCATGCCCTGAATCTCATGCCCTGAATCTCATGCCCTGAAACTCCTGCACTGAAACACCTGCCCTGAATCTCCTGCCCTGAAAATCATGCCCTGAATCTCATGCTCTGAAACTCATGCACTGAATCTCATGCCCTCAAGTTCCTGGACTGAAACTCATGCCCTGAATCTCATGACCTGAAACTCATGCCCTGAACCTGATGCCTTGAAACTCAAGCCCTGAATCTCATTCCCTGAAACTCATGCCCTAAAACTCCTGCCCTGAAACTCATGCCCTGAAACTCATGCCCTGAATCTCCTGTCCTAAAACTCATGCCCTGAATCTCATGCCCTGAATCTCACGCTCTGAAAGTCGTGCACTGAATCTCATGACCTCAAGTTCCTGCACTGAAACTCATGCCCTGAATCTCATGTCCTGAAACTCCTGCCCTGAATCACCTACCCTGAAACTCATGCCCTGAATCTCATGCCCTGAAACTCCTGCACTGAAACTCATGCCATGAATCTCATATCCTGAAACTCACGCCCTGTATCACATGCCCTGAAACTCCTGCCCTGAAACTCATGCCCTGAAACTCATGCCCTGAATCTCCTGCCCTGAAACTCATGCCCTGAATCTCATGCCCTGAAACACCTGCCCTGAATCTCCTGCCCTGAAAATCATGCCCTGAATCTCATGCCCTGAATCTCATGCTCTGAAACTCGTGCACTGAATCTCATGCCCTCAAGTTCCTGCACTGAAACTCATGCCCTGAATCTCATGCCCTGAAACTCATGCCCTGAACCTCATGCCCTGAAACTCATGCCCTAAATCACATACCCTGAAACTCCTGCCCTGAAACTCATGCACTGAAACTCATGCCCTGAATCACATGCCCTAAAACTCCTGCCCTGAATCATCTGCCCAGAAACTGATGCCCTGAATTACATGCCCTGAATCTCATGCCCTGAAACTCATGCCCTGAATCTCATGCCCTGAAACTCCTGCCCTCAAACTCATGCACTGAAACTCATGCCCTGAATCTCATGCCTTGAAACTCCTGCCCTCAAACTCATGCACTGAAACTCATGCCCTGAATCTCATGCCTTGAAACTGCTGTCCTGAATCTCATGCCCTGAAACTCATGCCCTGAATCTCATGCCCTGAAACTCCTGCACTGAAACACATGCCATGAATCTCATATCCTGAAACTCACGCCCTGAATTACATGCCCTGAAACTTCTGCCCTGAAACTCATGCCCTGAAACTCATGCCCTGAAACTCATGGCCTGAATCTCCTGTCCTGAAACTCATGCCCTGAATCTCATGCCCTCAAGTTCCTGCACTGAAACTCATGCCCTGAAACTCATGTCCTGAATCTCATTCCCTGAAACGCATGTCCTGAAACTTATGCCCTGAAACTCATGCCCTTAAACTCATGCCCTGAATCTCATGCCCTGAATCTCATGCCCTCAAGTTCCTGGACTGAAACTCATGCCCTGAATCTCATGACCTGAATCTCATGCGATGAACCTCATGCCCTGAAACTCAAGCCCTGAATCTCATGCCCTGAAGCTCATGCCCTAAATCACATACCCTGAAACTCCTGCCCTGAAACTCATGCACTGAATCTCCTGTACTAAATCTCATGCCCTGAATCTCATGCCCTGAAACTCTTGCAGTGAAACACCTGCCCTGAACCTCCTGCCCTGAAACTCATGCCCTGAATCTCATGCCCTGAATCTCATGCTCTGAAACTCGTGCACTGAATCTCATGCCCTGAATCTCATGCTCTGAAACTCGTGCACTGAATCTCATGACCTCAAGTTCCTGCACTGAAACTCCTGCCCTTAAACTCATGCCCTGAATCTCCTGTCCTGAAACTCATGCCCTGAATCTCATGCCCTGAAACACCTGCCCTGAATCTCCTGCCCTGAAACTCATGCCATGAATCTCATATCCTGAAACTCACGCCCTGAATCACATGCTCTGAATTTCATATCCTGAAACTCACGCTCTGAATCACATGCTCTGAAACTCCTGCCCTGAAACTCATGCCCTGAAACTCATGCCCTGAATCTCATGCCCTGAATCTCATGCCCTGAAACTCCTGCACTGAAACACCTGCTCTGAATCTCCTGCCCTGAAAATCATGCACTGAATCTCATGCCCTGAATCTCATGCCCTGAAACTCAAGCCCTGAATCTCATGCCCTGAAACTCATGCCCTAAATCACATACCCTGAAACTCCTGCCCTGAAACTCATGCACTGAAACTCATGCCCTACAACTCCTGCCCTGAAACTCCTGCCCTGAAACTCATGCCCTGAAACTCATGCCCTGAATCTCCTGTCCTAAAACTCATGCCCTGAATCTCATGCCCTGAAACTCCTGCACTGAAACTCATGCCATGAATCTCATATCCTGAAACTCACGCCCTGAATCACATGCCCTGAAACTCCTGCCCTGAAACTCATGCCCTGAAACTCATGCCCTGAATCTCCTGTCCTGAAACTCATGCCCTGAATCTCATGCCCTGAATCTCATGCCCTGAAACTCCTGCACTGAAACACCTGCCCTGAATCTCCTGCCCTGAAAATCATGCCCTGAATCTCATGCTCTGAAACTCATGCACTGAATCTCATGCCCTCAAGTTCCTGGACTGAAACTCATGCCCTGAATCTCATGACCTGAAACTCATGCCCTGAACCTCATGCCCTGAAACTCAAGCCCTGAATCACATTCCCTGAAACTCATGCCCTAAAACTCCTGCCCTGAAACTCATGCCCTGAAACTCATGCCCTGAAACTCATGCCCTGAATCTCCTGTCCTAAAACTCATGCCCTGAAACTCATGCCCTGAATCTCACGCTCTGAAAGTCGTGCACTGAATCTCATGACCTCAAGTTCCTGCTCTGAAACTCATGCCCTGAATCTCATGTCCTGAAACTCCTGCCCTGAATCACCTACCCTGAAACTCATGCCCTGAATCTCATGCCCTGAAACTCCTGCACTGAAACTCATGCCATGAATCTCATATCCTGAAACTCACGCCCTGTATCACATGCCCTGAAACTCCTGCCCTGAAACTCATGCCCTGAAACTCATGCCCTGAATCTCCTGCCCTGAAACTCATGCCCTGAATCTCATGCCCTGAAACACCTGCCCTGAATCTCCTGCCCTGAAAATCATGCCCTGAATCTCATGCCCTGAATCTCATGCTCTGAAGCTCATGCCCTGAATCTCCTGTCCTGAAACTCATGCCCTGAATCTCATGCCCTGAATCTCATGCCCTGAAACTCCTGCACTGAAACTCATGCCATGAATCTCATATCCTGAAACTCACGCCCTGAATCACATGCTCTGAATTTCATATCCTGAAACTCACGCCCTGAATCACATGCTCTGAAACTCCTGCCCTGAAACTCATGCCCTGAAACTCATGCCCTGAATCTCATGCGCTGAATCTCATGCCCTGAAACTCCTGCATTGAACCACCTGCTCTGAATCTCCTGCCTTGAAAATCATGCACTGAATCTCAGGCCCTGAATCTCATGCTCTGAAACTCATGCACTGAATCTCATGCCCTCAAGTTCCTGGACTGAAACTCATGCCCTGAATCTCATGACCTGAAACTCAAGCCCTGAACCTCATGCCCTGAAACTCAAGCCCTGAATCTCATGCCCTGAAACTCATGCCCTAAATCACATACCCTGAAACTCCTGCCCTGAAACTCATGCCATGAATCTCATATCCTGAAACTCACGCCCTGAATCACATGCCCTGAAACTCCTGCCCTGAAACTCATGCCCTGAAACTCACGCCCTGAATCTCCTGTCCTGAAACTCATGCCCTGAATCTCATGCCCTGAATCTCATGCCCTGAAACTCCTGCACTGAAACACCTGCCCTGAATCTCCTGCCCTGAAAATCATGCCCTGAATCTCATGCTCTGAAACTCATGCACTGAATCTCATGCCCTCAAGTTCCTGGACTGAAACTCATGCCCTGAATCTCATGACCTGAAACTCATGCCCTGAACCTCATGCCCTGAAACTCAAGCCCTGAATCTCATTCCCTGAAACTCATGCCCTAAATCACATACCCTGAAACTCCTGCCCTAAAACTCATGCACTGAAACTCATGCCCTAAAACTCCTGCCCTGAAACTCATGCCCTGAAACTCATGCCCTGAAACTCATGCCCTGAATCTCCTGTCCTAAAACTCATGCCGTGAATCTCATGCCCTGAATCTCACGCTCTGAAAGTCGTGCACTGAATCTCATGACCTCAAGTTCCTGCACTGAAACTCATGCCCTGAATCTCATGTCCTGAAACTCCTGCCCTGAATCACCTACACTGAAACTCATGCCCTGAATCTCATGCCCTGAAACTCCTGCACTGAAACTCATGCCATGAATCTCATATCCTGAAACTCACGCCCTGAATCACATGCCCTGAAACTCCTGCCCTGAAACTCATGCCCTGAAACTCATGCCCTGAATCTCCTGTCCTGAAACTCATGCCCTGAATCTCATGCCCTGAAACACCTGCCCTGAATCTCCTGCCCTGAAAATCATGCCCTGAATCTCATGCCCTGAATCTCATGCTCTGAAACTCGTGCACTGAATCTCATGCCCTCAAGTTCCTGCACTGAAACTCATGCCCTGAATCTCATGCCCTGAAACTCATGCCCTGAACCTCATGCCCTGAAACTCATGCCCTAAATCACATACCCTGAAACTCCTGCCCTGAAACTCATGCACTGAAACTCATGCACTGAATCTCATGCCCTCAAGTTCCTGGACTGAAACTCATGCCCTGAATCTCATGACCTGAAACTCATGCCCTGAACCTCATGCCCTAAAACTCAAGCCCTGAATCTCATTCCCTGAAACTCATGCCCTAAATCACATACCCTGAAACTACTGCCCTAAAACTCATGCACTGAAACTCATGCCCTAAAACTCCTGCCCTGAAACTCCTGCCCTGAAACTCATGCCCTGAAACTCATGCCCTGAATCTCCTGCCTAAAACTCATGCCCTGAATCTCATGCCCTGAAACTCCTGCACTGAAACTCATGCCATGAATCTCATATCCTGAAACTCACACCCTGAATCACATGCCCTGAAACTCCTGCCCTGAAACTCATGCCCTGAAACTCATGCCCTGAATCTCCTGTCCTGAAACTCATGCCCTGAATCTCATGCCCTGAATCTCATGCCCTGAAACTCCTGCACTGAAACACCTGCCCTGAATCTCCAGCCCTGAAAATCATGCCCTGAATCTAATGCTCTGAAACTCATGCACTGAATCTCATGACCTGAAACTCATGCCCTGAACATCATGCCCCGAAACTCAAGCCCTGAATCTCATTCCCTGAAACTCATGCCCTAAATCACATACCCTGAAACTCCTGCCCTAATACTCATGCCCTGAAACTCATGCACTGAAACTCATGCCCTGAATCACATGCCCTAAAACTCCTGCCCTGAATCATATGCCCAGAATCTCATGCCCTGAATTACATGCCCTGAAATACCTGCCCAGATCTCATGCCCTGAAACTCATGCCCTGAATCTCATGCCCTGAAACACCTTCCCTCAAACTCATGCACTGAAACTCATGCCCTGAATCTCCTGCCCTCAAACTCATGCACTGAAACTCATGCCCTGAATCTCATGCCCTGAAACTCCTGCACTGAAACTCATGCCATGAATCTCATATCCTGAAACTCACGCCCTGAATCACATGCTCTGAAACTCCTGCCCTGAAACTCATGCCCTGAAACTCATGCCCTGAATCTCATGCTCTCAATCTCATGCCCTGAAACTCCTGCACTGAAACTCATGCCCTGAATCTCATGCCCTGAATCTCATGCTCTGAAACTCATGCACTGAATCTCATGCCTTCAAGTTCCTGGACTGAAACTCATGCCCTGAATCTCATGACCTGAAACTCATGCCCTGAACCTCATGCCCTGAAACTCAAGCCCTGAATCTCATGCCCTGAAACTCATGCCCTAAATCACATACCCTGAAACTCCTGCCCTGAAACTCATGCACTGAAACTCATGCCCTAAAACTCCTGCCCTGAAACTCCTGCCCTGAAACTCATGCCCTGAAACTCATGCCCTGAATCTCCTGTCCTAAAACTCATGCCCTGAATCTCATGCCCTGAAACTCCTGCACTGAAACTCATGCCTTGAAACTCATGCCCTGAATCTCCTGTCCTAAAACTCATGCCCTGAATCTCATGCCCTGAAACTCCTGCACTGAAACTCATGCCTTGAAACTCATGCCCTGAATCTCATGCCCTGAATCTCATGCTCTGAAACTCGTGCACTGAATCTCATGACCTCAAGTTCCTGCACTGAAACTCATGCCCTGAATCTCATGTCCTGAAACTCCTGCCCTGAATCACCTACCCTGAAACTCATGCTCTGAATCTCATGCCCTGAAACTCCTGCACTGAAACTCATGCCATGAATCTCATATCCTGAAACTCACGCCCTGAATCACATGCCCTGAAACTCCTGCCCTGAAACTCATGCCCTGAAACTCATGTCCTGAAACTCATGCCCTGAATCTCCTGTCCTGAAACTCATGCCCTGAATCTCATGCCCTGAATCTCATGCCCTGAAACTCCTGCACTGAAACACCTGCCCTGAATCTCCTGCCCTGAAAATCATGCCCTGAATCTCATGCCCTGAATCTCATGCTCTGAAACTCGTGCACTGAATCTCATGCCCTCAAGTTCCTGCACTGAAACTCATGCCCTGAATCTCATGACCTGAAACTCATGCCCTGAACCTCATGCCCTGAAACTCAAGCCCTGAATCTCATGCCCTGAAACTCATGCCCTAAATCACATACCCTGAAACTCATGCCCTAAATCACATACCCAGAAACTCCTGCCCTGAAACTCATGCACTGAAACTCATGCCCTGAATCACATGCCCTACAACTCCTGCCCTGAAACTCATGCCCTGAAACTCATGCACTGAATCTCCTGTACTAAATCTCATGCCCTGAATTTCATGCCCTGAAACTCTTGCAGTGAAACACCTGCCCTGAATCTCCTGCCCTGAAACTCATGCCCTGAATCTCATGCCCTGAATCTCATGCTCTGAAACTCGTGCACTGAATCTCATGACCTCAAGTTCCTGCACTGAAACTCATGCCCTGAATCTCATGTCCTGAAACTCCTGCCCTGAATCACCTACCCTGAAACTCATGCTCTGAATCTCATGCCCTGAAACTCCTGCACTGAAACTCATGCCATGAATCTCATATCCTGAAACTCACGCCCTGAATCACATGCCCTGAAACTCCTGCCCTGAAACTCATGCCCTGAAACTCATGTCCTGAAACTCATGCCCTGAATCTCCTGTCCTGAAACTCATGCCCTGAATCTCATGCCCTGAATCTCATGCCCTGAAACTCCTGCACTGAAACACCTGCCCTGAATCTCCTGCCCTGAAAATCATGCCCTGAATCTCATGCCCTGAATCTCATGCTCTGAAACTCGTGCACTGAATCTCATGCCCTCAAGTTCCTGCACTGAAACTCATGCCCTGAATCTCATGCCCTGAAACTCATGCCCTGAACCTCATGCCCTGAAACTCAAGCCCTGAATCTCATGCCCTGAAACTCATGCCCTAAATCACATACCCTGAAACTCCTGCCCTGAAACTCACGCACTGAAACTCATGCCCTGAATCACATGCCCTAAAACTCCTGCCCTGAATCATATGCCCTGAATCTCATGCCCTGAATCTCATGCTCTGAAACTCGTGCACTGAATCTCATGACCTCAAGTTCCTGCACTGAAACTCATGCCCTGAATCTCCTGTCCTAAAACTCATGCCCTGAATCTCATGCCCTGAAACTCCTGCACTGAAACTCATGCCATGAATCTCATATCCTGAAACTCACGCCCTGAATCACATGCCCTGAAACTCCTGCACTGAATCTCATGCCCTGAAGTTCCTGGACTGAAACTCATGCCCTGAATCTCATGACCTGAAACTCATGCCCTGAACCTCATGCCCTGAAACTCAAGCCCTGAATCTCATTCCCTGAAACTCATGCCCTAAAACTCCTGCCCTGAAACTCATGCCCTGAAACTCATGCCCTGAAACTCATGCCCTGAATCTCCTGTCCTAAAACTCATGCCCTGAATCTCATGCCCTGAATCTCACGCTCTGAAAGTCGTGCACTGAATCTCATGACCTCAAGTTCCTGCACTGAAACTCATGCCCTGAATCTCATGTCCTGAAACTCCTGCCCTGAATCACCTACCCTGAAACTCATGCCCTGAATCTCATGCCCTGAAACTCCTGCACTGAAACTCATGCCATGAATCTCATATCCTGAAACTCACGCCCTGTATCACATGCCCTGAAACTCCTGCCCTGAAACTCATGCCCTGAAACTCATGCCCTGAATCTCCTGCTCTGAAACTCATGCCCTGAATCTCATGCCCTGAAACACCTGACCTGAATCTCCTGCCCTGAAAATCATGCCCTGAATCTCATGCCCTGAATCTCATGCTCTGAAACTCGTGCACTGAATCTCATGCCCTCAAGTTCCTGCACTGAAACTCATGCCCTGAATCTCATGCCCTGAAACTCATGCCCTGAACCTCATGCCCTGAAACTCATGCCCTAAATCACATACCCTGAAACTCCTGCCCTGAAACTCATGCACTGAAACTCATGCCCTGAATCACATGCCCTAAAACTCCTGCCCTGAATCATCTGCCCAGAAACTGATGCCCTGAATTACATGCCCTGAAATACCTGCCCTGAATCTCATGCCCTGAAGCTCATGCCCTGAATCTCATGCCCTGAAACTCCTGCCCTCAAACTCATGCACTGAAACTCATGCCCTGAATCTCATGCCTTGAAACTCCTGCCCTCAAACTAATGCACTGAAACTCATGCCCTGAATCTCATGCCTTGAAACTGCTGTCCTGAATCTCATGCCCTGAAACTCATGCCCTGAATCTCATGCCCTGAAACTCCTGCACTGAAACACATGCCATGAATCTCATATCCTGAAACTCACGCCCTGAATTACATGCCCTGAAACTTCTGCCCTGAAACTCATGCCCTGAAACTCATGCCCTGAAACTCATGGCCTGAATCTCCTGTCCTGAAACTCATGCCCTGAATCTCATGCCCTCATGTTCCTGCACTGAAACTCATGCCCTGAAACTCATGTCCTGAAACTTATGATCTGAAACTCATGCCCTTAAACTCATGCCCTGAATCTCATGCCCTGAATCTCATGCCCTCAAGTTCCTGGACTGAAACTCATGCCCTGAATCTCATGACCTGAAACTCATGCCCTGAACCTCATGCCCTGAAACTCAAGCCCTGAATCTCATGCCCTGAAACTCCTGCCCTAAATCACATACCCAGAAACTCCTGCCCTGAAACTCATGCACTGAAACTCATGCCCTGAATCACGTGCCCTACAACTCCTGCCCTGAAACTCATGCCCTGAAACTCATGCACTGAATCTCCTGTACTAAATCTCATGCCCTGAATCTCATGCCCTGAATCTCATGCCCTGAAACTCTTGCAGTGAAACACCGGCCCTGAATCTCCTGCCCTGAAACTCATGCCCTGAATCTCATGCCCTGAATCTCATGCTTTGAAACTCGTGCACTGAATCTCATGACCTCAAGTTCCTGCACTGAAACTCATGCCCTGAATCTCATGTCCTGAAACTCCTGCCCTGAATCACCTACCCTGAAACTCATGCTCTGAATCTCATGCCCTGAAACTCCTGCACTGAAATTCATGCCATGAATCTCATATCCTGAAACTCACGCACTGAATCTCATGCCCTCAAGTTCCTGCACTGAAACTCATGCCCTGAATCTCATGCCCTGAAACTCATGCCCTGAACCTCATGCCCTGAAACTCAAGCCCTGAATCTCATGCCCTGAAACTCATGCCCTAAATCACATACCCTGAAACTCCTGCCCTGAAACTCATGCACTGAAACTCATGCCCTGAATCACATGCCCTAAAACTCCTGCCCTGAATCATCTGCCCAGAATCTCATGCCCTGAATTACATGCCCTGAAATACCTGCCCTGATCTCATGCCCTGAAACTCATGCCCTGAATCTCATGCCCTGAAACTCCTGCCCTCAAACTCATGCACTGAAACTCATGCCCTGAATCTCATGCCCTGAAACTCCTGCACTGAAACTCATGCCATGAATCTCATATCCTGAAACTCACGCCCTGAATCACATGCTCTGAAACTCCTGCCCTGAAACTCATGCCCTGAAACTCATGCCCTGAATCTCATGCCCTGAATCTCATGCCCTGAAACTCCTGCACTGAAACACCTGCTCTGAATCTCCTGCCCTGAAAATCATGCACTGAATCTCATGCCCTGAATCTCATGCTCTGAAACTCATGCACTGAATCTCATGCCCTCAAGTTCCTGGACTGAAACTCATGCCCTGAATCTCATGACCTGAAACTCATGCCCTGAACCTCATGCCCTGAAACTCAAGCCCTGAATCTCATGCCCTGAAACTCATGCCCTAAATCACAACCCTGAAACTCCTGCCCTGAAACTCATGCACTGAAACTCATGCCCTAAAACTCCTGCCCTGAAACTCCTGCCCTGAAACTCATGCCCTGAAACTCATGCCCTGAATCTCCTGTCCTAAAACTCATGCCCTGAATCTCATGCCCTGAAACTCCTGCACTGAAACTCATGCCATGAATCTCATATCCTGAAACTCACGCCCTGAATCACATGCCCTGAAACTCCTGCCCTGAAACTCATGCCCTGAAACTCACGCCCTGAATCTCCCGTCCTGAAACTCATGCCCTGAATCTCATGCCCTGAATCTCATGCCCTGAAACTCCTGCACTGAAACACCTGCCCTGAATCTCCTGCCCTGAAAATCATGCCCTGAATCTCATGCTCTGAAACTCATGCACTGAATCTCATGCCCTGAATCTCCTGTCCTGAAACTCATGCCCTGAATCTCATGCCCTGAATCTCATGCCCTGAAACTCCTGCACTGAAACACCTGCCCTGAATCTCCTGCCCTGAAAATCATGCCCTGAATCTCATGCTCTGAAACTCATGCACTGAATCTCATGCCCTCAAGTTCCTGGACTGAAACTCATGCCCTGAATCTCATTCCCTGAAACTCATGCCCTAAATCACATACCCTGAAAATCCTGCCCTAAAACTCATGCACTGAAACTCATGCCCTAAAACTCCTGCCCTGAAACTCATGCCCTGAAACTCATGCCCTGAAACTCATGCCCTGAATCTCCTGTCCTAAAACTCATGCCGTGAATCTCATGCCCTGAATCTCACGCTCTGAAAGTCGTGCACTGAATCTCATGACCTCAAGTTCCTGCACTGAAACTCATGCCCTGAATCTCATGTCCTGAAACTCCTGCCCTGAATCACCTACACTGAAACTCATGCCCTGAATCTCATGCCCTGAAACTCCTGCACTGAAACTCATGCCATGAATCTCATATCCTGAAACTCACGCCCTGAATCACATGCCCTGAAACTCCTGCCCTGAAACTCATGCCCTGAAACTCATGCCCTGAATCTCCTGTCCTGAAACTCATGCCCTGAATCTCATGCCCTGAAACACCTGCCCTGAATCTCCTGCCCTGAAAATCATGCCCTGAATCTCATGCCCTGAATCTCATGCTCTGAAACTCGTGCACTGAATCTCATGCCCTCAAGTTCCTGCACTGAAACTCATGCCCTGAATCTCATGCCCTGAAACTCATGCCCTGAACCTCATGCCCTGAAACTCATGCCCTAAATCACATACCCTGAAACTCCTGCCCTGAAACTCATGCACTGAAACTCATGCACTGAATCTCATGCCCTCAAGTTCCTGGACTGAAACTCATGCCCTGAATCTCATGACCTGAAACTCATGCCCTGAACCTCATGCCCTAAAACTCAAGCCCTGAATCTCATTCCCTGAAACTCATGCCCTAAATCACATACCCTGAAACTACTGCCCTAAAACTCATGCACTGAAACTCATGCCCTAAAACTCCTGCCCTGAAACTCCTGCCCTGAAACTCATGCCCTGAAACTCATGCCCTGAATCTCCTGCCTAAAACTCATGCCCTGAATCTCATGCCCTGAAACTCCTGCACTGAAACTCATGCCATGAATCTCATATCCTGAAACTCACACCCTGAATCACATGCCCTGAAACTCCTGCCCTGAAACTCATGCCCTGAAACTCATGCCCTGAATCTCCTGTCCTGAAACTCATGCCCTGAATCTCATGCCCTGAATCTCATGCCCTGAAACTCCGGCACTGAAACACCTGCCCTGAATCTCCAGCCCTGAAAATCATGCCCTGAATCTAATGCTCTGAAACTCATGCACTGAATCTCATGACCTGAAACTCATGCCCTGAACATCATGCCCCGAAACTCAAGCCCTGAATCTCATTCCCTGAAACTCATGCCCTAAATCACATACCCTGAAACTCCTGCCCTAATACTCATGCCCTGAAACTCATGCACTGAAACTCATGCCCTGAATCACATGCCCTAAAACTCCTGCCCTGAATCATATGCCCAGAATCTCATGCCCTGAATTACATGCCCTGAAATACCTGCCCAGATCTCATGCCCTGAAACTCATGCCCTGAATCTCATGCCCTGAAACACCTTCCCTCAAACTCATGCACTGAAACTCATGCCCTGAATCTCCTGCCCTCAAACTCATGCACTGAAACTCATGCCCTGAATCTCATGCCCTGAAACTCCTGCACTGAAACTCATGCCATGAATCTCATATCCTGAAACTCACGCCCTGAATCACATGCTCTGAAACTCCTGCCCTGAAACTCATGCCCTGAAACTCATGCCCTGAATCTCATGCTCTCA
This sequence comes from Mobula birostris, assembly GCF_030028105.1. Lineage (NCBI taxonomy): Eukaryota > Metazoa > Chordata > Chondrichthyes > Myliobatiformes > Myliobatidae > Mobula > Mobula birostris. The sequence goes on from NW_027274567.1 coordinate 59,882, forward strand.
ATCTCATGCCCTGAAACTCCTGCACTGAAACTCATGCCCTGAATCTCATGCCCTGAATCTCATGCTCTGAAACTCATGCACTGAATCTCATGCCTTCAAGTTCCTGGACTGAAACTCATGCCCTGAATCTCATGACCTGAAACTCATGCCCTGAACCTCATGCCCTGAAACTCAAGCCCTGAATCTCATGCCCTGAAACTCATGCCCTAAATCACATACCCTGAAACTCCTGCCCTGAAACTCATGCACTGAAACTCATGCCCTAAAACTCCTGCCCTGAAACTCCTGCCCTGAAACTCATGCCCTGAAACTCATGCCCTGAATCTCCTGTCCTAAAACTCATGCCCTGAATCTCATGCCCTGAAACTCCTGCACTGAAACTCATGCCTTGAAACTCATGCCCTGAATCTCCTGTCCTAAAACTCATGCCCTGAATCTCATGCCCTGAAACTCCTGCACTGAAACTCATGCCTTGAAACTCATGCCCTGAATCTCATGCCCTGAATCTCATGCTCTGAAACTCGTGCACTGAATCTCATGACCTCAAGTTCCTGCACTGAAACTCATGCCCTGAATCTCATGTCCTGAAACTCCTGCCCTGAATCACCTACCCTGAAACTCATGCTCTGAATCTCATGCCCTGAAACTCCTGCACTGAAACTCATGCCATGAATCTCATATCCTGAAACTCACGCCCTGAATCACATGCCCTGAAACTCCTGCCCTGAAACTCATGCCCTGAAACTCATGTCCTGAAACTCATGCCCTGAATCTCCTGTCCTGAAACTCATGCCCTGAATCTCATGCCCTGAATCTCATGCCCTGAAACTCCTGCACTGAAACACCTGCCCTGAATCTCCTGCCCTGAAAATCATGCCCTGAATCTCATGCCCTGAATCTCATGCTCTGAAACTCGTGCACTGAATCTCATGCCCTCAAGTTCCTGCACTGAAACTCATGCCCTGAATCTCATGACCTGAAACTCATGCCCTGAACCTCATGCCCTGAAACTCAAGCCCTGAATCTCATGCCCTGAAACTCATGCCCTAAATCACATACCCTGAAACTCATGCCCTAAATCACATACCCAGAAACTCCTGCCCTGAAACTCATGCACTGAAACTCATGCCCTGAATCACATGCCCTACAACTCCTGCCCTGAAACTCATGCCCTGAAACTCATGCACTGAATCTCCTGTACTAAATCTCATGCCCTGAATCTCATGCCCTGAAACTCTTGCAGTGAAACACCTGCCCTGAATCTCCTGCCCTGAAACTCATGCCCTGAATCTCATGCCCTGAATCTCATGCTCTGAAACTCGTGCACTGAATCTCATGACCTCAAGTTCCTGCACTGAAACTCACGCCCTGAATCACATGCTCTGAAACTCCTGCCCTGAAACTCATGCCCTGAAACTCATGCCCTGAATCTCATGCCCTGAATCTCATGCCCTGAAACTCCTGCACTGAAACACCTGCTCTGAATCTCCTGCCCTGAAAATCATGCACTGAATCTCATGCCCTGAATCTCATGCTCTGAAACTCATGCACTGAATCTCATGCCCTCAAGTTCCTGGACTGAAACTCATGCCCTGAATCTCATGACCTGAAACTCATGCCCTGAACCTCATGCCCTGAAACTCAAGCCCTGAATCTCATGCCCTGAAACTCATGCCCTAAATCACATACCCTGAAACTCCTGCCCTGAAACTCATGCACTGAAACTCATGCCCTGAATCACATGCCCTAAAACTCCTGCCCTGAATCATATGCCCTGAATCTCATGCCCTGAATCTCATGCCCTGAATTACATGCCCTGAAATACCTGCCCTGATCTCATGCCCTGAAACTCATGCCCTGAATTTCATGCCCTGAAACTCCTTCCCTCAAACTCATGCACTGAAACTCATGCCCTGAATCTCATGCCTTGAAACTCCTGCCCTCAAACTCATGCACTGAAACTCATGCCCTAAATCTCATGCCCTGAAACTCCTGCACTGAAACTCATGCCATGAATCTCATATCCTGAAACTCACGCCCTGAATCACATGCTCTGAATCTCATATCCTGAAACTCACGCCCTGAATCACATGCTCTGAAACTCCTGCCCTGAAACTCATGCCCTGAAACTCATGCCCTGAATCTCATGCCCTGAATCTCATGCCCTGAAACTCCTGCACTGAAACACCTGCCCTGAATCTCATGCTCTGAAACTCATGCACTGAATCTCATGCCCTCAAGTTCCTGGACTGAAACTCATGCCCTGAATCTCATGACCTGAAACTCATGCCCTGAACCTCATGCCCTGAAACTCAAGCCCTGAATCTCATGTCCTGAAACTCATGCCCTAAATCACGTACCCTGAAACTCCTGCCCTGAAACTAATGTACTGAAACTCATGCTCTACAACTCCTGCCCTGAAACTCCTGCCCTGAAACTCATGCCCTGAAACTCATGCCCTGAATCTCCTGTCCTAAAACTCATGCCCTGAATCTCATGCCCTGAAACTCCTGCACTGAAACTCATGCCATGAATCTCATATCCTGAAACTCACGCCCTGAATCACATGCCCTCAAACTCCTGCCCTGAAACTCATGCCCTGAAACTCATGCCCTGAATCTCCTGCCCTGAAACTCATGCCCTGAATCTCATGCCCTGAAACACCTGCCCTGAATCTCCTGCCCTGAAAATCATGCCCTGAATCTCATGCCCTGAATCTCATGCTCTGAAACTCGTGCACTGAATCTCATGCCCTCAAGTTCCTGCACTGAAACTCATGCCCTGAATCTCATGCCCTGAAACTCATGCCCTGAACCTCATGCCCTGAAACTCATGCCCTGAAACTCATGCCCTGAACCTCATGCCCTGAAACTCAAGCCCTGAATCTCATGCACTGAAACTCATGCCCTAAATCACATACCCTGAAACTCCTGCCCTGAAACTCATGCACTGAAACTCATGCCCTGAATCACATGTCCTAAAACTCCTGCCCTGAATCATCTGCCCAGAAACTCATGCCCTGAATTACATGCCCTGAAATACCTGCCCTGAATCTCATGCCCTGAAACTCATGCCCTGAATCTCATGCCCTGAAACTCCTGCCCTCAAACTCATGCACTGAAACTCATGCCCTGAATCTCATGCCTTGAAACTCCTGCCCTCAAACTCATGCACTGAAACTCATGCCCTGAATCTCATGCCTTGAAACTGCTGTCCTGAATCTCATGCCCTGAAACTCATGCCCTGAATCTCATGCCCTGAAACTCCTGCACTGAAACACATGCCATGAATCTCATATCCTGAAACTCACGCCCTGAATTACATGCCCTGAAACTTCTGCCCTGAAACTCATGCCCTGAAACTCATGCCCTGAAACTCATGGCCTGAATCTCCTGTCCTGAAACTCATGCCCTGAATCTCATGCCCTCAAGTTCCTGCACTGAAACTCATGCCCTGAAACTCATGTCCTGAATCTCATTCCCTGAAACTCATGTCCTGAAACTTATGCCCTGAAACTCATGCCTTTAAACTCATGCCCTGAATCTCATGCCCTGAATCTCATGCCCTCAAGTTCCAGGACTGAAACTCATGCCCTGAATCTCATGACCTGAAACTCATGCCCTGAACCTCATGCCCTGAAACTCAAACCCTGAATCTCATGCCCTGAATCTCATGTCCTGAAACTCCTGCCCTGAATCACCTACCCTGAAACTCATGTTGTGAATCTCATGCCCTGAAACTCCTGCACTGAAACTCATGCCATGAATCTCATATCCTGAAACTCACGCCCTGAATCACATGCCCTGAAACTCCTGCCCTGAAACTCATGCCCTGAAACTCATGTCCTGAAACTCATGCCCTGAATCTCCTGTCCTGAAACTCATGCCCTGAATCTCATGCCCTGAAACTCCTGCACTGAAACACCTGCCCTGAATCTCCTGCCCTGAAAATCATGCCCTGAATCTCATGCCCTGAATCTCATGCTCTGAAACCCGTGCACTGAATCTCATGCCCTCAAGTTCCTGGACTGAAACTCATGCCCTGAATCTCATGACCTGAAACTCATGCCCTGAACCTCATGCCCTGAAACTCAAGCCCTGAATCTCATGCCCTGAAACTCATGCCCTAAATCACATACCCATGAAACTCATGCCCTAAATCACATACCCAGAAACTCCTGCCCTGAAACTCATGCACTGAAACTCATGCCCTGAATCACATGCCCTACAACTCCTTCCCTGAAACTCATGCCCTGAAACTCATGCACTGAATCTCCTGTACTAAATCTCATGCCCTGAATCTCATGCCCTGAATCTCATGCCCTGAAACTCTTGCAGTGAAACACCTGCCCTGAATCTCCTGCCCTGAAACTCATGCCCTGAATCTCATGCCCTGAATCTCATGCTCTGAAACTCGTGCACTGAATCTCATGACCTCAAGTTCCTGCACTGAAACTCATGCCCTGAATCTCATGTCCTGAAACTCCTGCCCTGAATCACCTACCCTGAAACTCATGCTCTGAATCTCATGCCCTGAAAATCCTGCACTGAAACTCATGCCATGAATCTCATATCCTGAAACTCACGCCCTGAATCACATGCCCTGAAACTCCTGCCCTGAAACTCATGCCCTGAAACTCATGTCCTGAAACTCATGCCCTGAATCTCCTGTCCTGAAACTCATGCCCTGAATCTCATGCCCTGAATCTCATGCCCTGAAACTCCTGCACTGAAACACCTGCCCTGAATCTCCTGCCCTGAAAATCATGCCCTGAATCTCATGCCCTGAATCTCATGCTCTGAAACTCGTGCACTGAATCTCATGCCCTCAAGTTCCTGCACTGAAACTCATGCCCTGAATCTCATGCCCTGAAACTCATGCCCTAAATCACATACCCTGAAACTCCTGCCCTGAAACTCATGCACTGAAACTCATGCCCTGAATCACATGCCCTACAACTCCTTCCCTGAAACTCATGCCCTGAAACTCATGCACTGAATCTCCTGTACTAAATCTCATGCCCTGAATCTCATGCCCTGAATCTCATGCCCTGAAACTCTTGCAGTGAAACACCTGCCCTGAATCTCCTGCCCTGAAACTCATGCCCTGAATCTCATGCCCTGAATCTCATGCTCTGAAACTCGTGCACTGAATCTCATGACCTCAAGTTCCTGCACTGAAACTCATGCCCTGAATCTCATGTCCTGAAACTCCTGCCCTGAATCACCTACCCTGAAACTCATGCTCTGAATCTCATGCCCTGAAATTCCTGCACGGAAACTCATGCCATGAATCTCATATCCTGAAACTCACGCCCTGAATCACATGCCCTGAAACTCCTGCCCTGAAACTCATGCCCTGAAACTCATGTCCTGAAACTCATGCCCTGAATCTCCTGTCCTGAAACTCATGCCCTGAATCTCATGCCCTGAATCTCATGCCCTGAAACTCCTGCACTGAAACACCTGCCCTGAATCTCCTGCCCTGAAAATCATGCCCTGAATCTCATGCCCTGAATCTCATGCTCTGAAACTCGTGCACTGAATCTCATGCCCTCAAGTTCCTGCACTGAAACTCATGCCCTGAATCTCATGCCCTGAAACTCATGCCCTGAACCTCATGCCCTGAAACTCAAGCCCTGAATCTCATGCCCTGAAACTCATGCCCTAAATCACATACCCTGAAACTCCTGCCCTGAAACTCATGCACTGAAACTCATGCCCTGAATCACATGCCCTAAAACTCCTGCCATGAATCATATGCCCAGAATCTCATGCCCTGAATTACATGCCCTGAAATACCTGCCCTGATCTCATGCCCTGAAACTCATGCCCTGAATCTCATGCCCTGAAACTCCTTCCCTCAAACTCATGCACTGAAACTCATGCCCTGAATCTCATGCCTTGAAACTCCTGCCCTCAAACTCATGCACTGAAACTCATGCCCTGAATCTCATGCCCTGAAACTCCTGCACTGAAACTCATGCCATGAATCTCATATCCTGAAACTCACGCCCTGAATCACATGCTCTGAATCTCATATCCTGAAACTCACGCCCTGAATCACATGCTCTGAAACTCCTGCCCTGAAACTCATGCCCTGAAACTCATGCCCTGAATCTCATGCCCTGAATCTCATGCCCTGAAACTCCTGCACTGAAACACCTGCTCTGAATCTCCTGCCCTGAAAATCATGCACTGAATCTCATGCCCTGAATCTCATGCTCTGAAACTCATGCACTGAATCTCATGCCCTCAAGTTCCTGGACTGAAACTCATGCCCTGAATCTCATCACCTGAAACTCATGCCCTGAACCTCATGCCCTGAAACTCAAGCCCTGAATCTCATGCCCTGAAACTCATGCCCTAAATCACATACCCTGAAACTCCTGCCCTGAAACTCATGCACTGAAACTCATGCCCTACAACTCCTGCCCTGAAACTCCTGCCCTGAAACTCATGCCCTGAATCTCCTGTCCTAAAACTCATGCCCTGAATCTCATTCCCTGAAACTCATGCCCTAAATCACATACCCTGAAACTACTGCCCTAAAACTCATGCACTGAAACTCATGCCCTAAAACTCCTGCCCTGAAACTCCTGCCCTGAAACTCATGCCCTGAAACTCATGCCCTGAATCTCCTGCCTAAAACTCATGCCCTGAATCTCATGCCCTGAAACTCCTGCACTGAAACTCATGCCATGAATCTCATATCCTGAAACTCACACCCTGAATCACATGCCCTGAAACTCCTGCCCTGAAACTCATGCCCTGAAACTCATGCCCTGAATCTCCTGTCCTGAAACTCATGCCCTGAATCTCATGCCCTGAATCTCATGCCCTGAAACTCCTGCACTGAAACACCTGCCCTGAATCTCCAGCCCTGAAAATCATGCCCTGAATCTAATGCTCTGAAACTCATGCACTGAATCTCATGACCTGAAACTCATGCCCTGAACATCATGCCCCGAAACTCAAGCCCTGAATCTCATTCCCTGAAACTCATGCCCTAAATCACATACCCTGAAACTCCTGCCCTAATACTCATGCCCTGAAACTCATGCACTGAAACTCATGCCCTGAATCACATGCCCTAAAACTCCTGCCCTGAATCATATGCCCAGAATCTCATGCCCTGAATTACATGCCCTGAAATACCTGCCCAGATCTCATGCCCTGAAACTCATGCCCTGAATCTCATGCCCTGAAACACCTTCCCTCAAACTCATGCACTGAAACTCATGCCCTGAATCTCCTGCCCTCAAACTCATGCACTGAAACTCATGCCCTGAATCTCATGCCCTGAAACTCCTGCACTGAAACTCATGCCATGAATCTCATATCCTGAAACTCACGCCCTGAATCACATGCTCTGAAACTCCTGCCCTGAAACTCATGCCCTGAAACTCATGCCCTGAATCTCATGCTCTCAATCTCATGCCCTGAAACTCCTGCACTGAAACTCATGCCCTGAATCTCATGCCCTGAATCTCATGCCCTGAACCTCATGCCCTGAAACTCAAGCCCTGAATCTCATGCCCTGAAACTCATGCCCTAAATCACATACCCTGAAACTCCTGCCCTGAAACTCATGCACTGAAACTCATGCCCTAAAACTCCTGCCCTGAAACTCCTGCCCTGAAACTCATGCCCTGAAACTCATGCCCTGAATCTCCTGTCCTAAAACTCATGCCCTGAATCTCATGCCCTGAAACTCCTGCACTGAAACTCATGCCTTGAAACTCATGCCCTGAATCTCCTGTCCTAAAACTCATGCCCTGAATCTCATGCCCTGAAACTCCTGCACTGAAACTCATGCCTTGAAACTCATGCCCTGAATCTCATGCCCTGAATCTCATGCTCTGAAACTCGTGCACTGAATCTCATGACCTCAAGTTCCTGCACTGAAACTCATGCCCTGAATCTCATGTCCTGAAACTCCTGCCCTGAATCACCTACCCTGAAACTCATGCTCTGAATCTCATGCCCTGAAACTCCTGCACTGAAACTCATGCCATGAATCTCATATCCTGAAACTCACGCCCTGAATCACATGCCCTGAAACTCCTGCCCTGAAACTCATGCCCTGAAACTCATGTCCTGAAACTCATGCCCTGAATCTCCTGTCCTGAAACTCATGCCCTGAATCTCATGCCCTGAATCTCATGCCCTGAAACTCCTGCACTGAAACACCTGCCCTGAATCTCCTGCCCTGAAAATCATGCCCTGAATCTCATGCCCTGAATCTCATGCTCTGAAACTCGTGCACTGAATCTCATGCCCTCAAGTTCCTGCACTGAAACTCATGCCCTGAATCTCATGACCTGAAACTCATGCCCTGAACCTCATGCCCTGAAACTCAAGCCCTGAATCTCATGCCCTGAAACTCATGCCCTAAATCACATACCCTGAAACTCATGCCCTAAATCACATACCCAGAAACTCCTGCCCTGAAACTCATGCACTGAAACTCATGCCCTGAATCACATGCCCTACAACTCCTGCCCTGAAACTCATGCCCTGAAACTCATGCACTGAATCTCCTGTACTAAATCTCATGCCCTGAATTTCATGCCCTGAAACTCTTGCAGTGAAACACCTGCCCTGAATCTCCTGCCCTGAAACTCATGCCCTGAATCTCATGCCCTGAATCTCATGCTCTGAAACTCGTGCACTGAATCTCATGACCTCAAGTTCCTGCACTGAAACTCATGCCCTGAATCTCATGTCCTGAAACTCCTGCCCTGAATCACCTACCCTGAAACTCATGCTCTGAATCTCATGCCCTGAAACTCCTGCACTGAAACTCATGCCATGAATCTCATATCCTGAAACTCACGCCCTGAATCACATGCCCTGAAACTCCTGCCCTGAAACTCATGCCCTGAAACTCATGTCCTGAAACTCATGCCCTGAATCTCCTGTCCTGAAACTCATGCCCTGAATCTCATGCCCTGAATCTCATGCCCTGAAACTCCTGCACTGAAACACCTGCCCTGAATCTCCTGCCCTGAAAATCATGCCCTGAATCTCATGCCCTGAATCTCATGCTCTGAAACTCGTGCACTGAATCTCATGCCCTCAAGTTCCTGCACTGAAACTCATGCCCTGAATCTCATGCCCTGAAACTCATGCCCTGAACCTCATGCCCTGAAACTCAAGCCCTGAATCTCATGCCCTGAAACTCATGCCCTAAATCACATACCCTGAAACTCCTGCCCTGAAACTCACGCACTGAAACTCATGCCCTGAATCACATGCCCTAAAACTCCTGCCCTGAATCATATGCCCAGTATCTCATGCCCTGAATTACATGCCCTGAAATACCTGCCCTGATCTCATGCCCTGAAACTCATGCCCTGAATTTCATGCCCTGAAACTCCTTCCCTCAAACTCATGCACTGAAACTCATGCCCTGAATCTCATGCCTTGAAACTCCTGCCCTCAAACTCATGCACTGAAACTCATGCCCTGAATCTCATGCCCTGAAACTCCTGCACTGAAACTCATGCCATGAATCTCATATCCTGAAACTCACGCCCTGAATCACATGCTCTGAATCTCATATCCTGAAACTCACGCCCTGAATCACATGCTCTGAAACTCCTGCCCTGAAACTCATGCCCTGAAACTCATGCCCTGAATCTCATGCCCTGAATCTCATGCCCTGAAACTCCTGCACTGAAACACCTGCTCTGAATCTCCTGCCCTGAAAATCATGCACTGAATCTCATGCCCTGAATCTCATGCTCTGAAACTCATGCACTGAATCTCATGCCCTCAAGTTCCTGGACTGAAACTCATGCCCTGAATCTCATGACCTGAAACTCATGCCCTGAACCTCATGCCCTGAAACTCAAGCCCTGAATCTCATGCCCTGAAACTCATGCCCTAAATCACATACCCTGAAACTCCTGCCCTGAAACTCATGTACTGAAACTCATGCCCTACAACTCCTGCCCTGAAACTCCTGCCCTGAAACTCATGCCCTGAAACTCATGCCCTGAATCTCCTGTCCTAAAACTCATGCCCTGAATCTCATGCCCTGAAACTCCTGCACTGAAACTCATGCCATGAATCTCATATCCTGAAACTCCTGCCCTGAATCACCTACCCTGAAACTCATGCTCTGAATCTCATGCCCTGAAACTCCTGCACTGAAACTCATGCCATGAATCTCATATCCTGAAACTCACGCCCTGAATCACATGCCCTGAAACTCCTGTCCTGAAACTCATGCCCTGAAACTCATGTCCTGAAACTCATGCCCTGAATCTCCTGTCCTGAAACTCATGCCCTGAATCTCATGCCCTGAATCTCATGCCCTGAAACTCCTGCACTGAAACACCTGCCCTGAATCTCCTGCCCTGAAAATCATGCCCTGAATCTCATGCCCTGAATCTCATGCTCTGAAACTCGTGCACTGAATCTCATGCCCTCAAGTTCCTGCACTGAAACTCATGCCCTGAATCTCATGCCCTGAAACTCATGCCCTGAACCTCATGCCCTGAAACTCAAGCCCTGAATCTCATGCCCTGAAACTCATGCCCTAAATCACATACCCTGAAACTCCTGCCCTGAAACTCACGCACTGAAACTCATGCCCTGAATCACATGCCCTAAAACTCCTGCCCTGAATCATATGCCCAGTATCTCATGCCCTGAATTACATGCCCTGAAATACCTGCCCTGATCTCATGCCCTGAAACTCATGCCCTGAAACTCCTGCCCTCAAACTCATGCACTGAAACTCATGCCCTAAATCTCATGCCCTGAAACTCCTGCACTGAAACTCATGCCATGAATCTCATATCCTGAAACTCACGCCCTGAATCACATGCTCTGAATCTCATATCCTGAAACTCACGCCCTGAATCACATGCTCTGAAACTCCTGCCCTGAAACTCATGCCCTGAATCTCATGCCCTGAATCTCATGCCCTGAAACTCCTGCACTGAAACACCTGCTCTGAATCTCCTGCCCTGAAAATCATGCACTGAATCTCATGCCCTGAATCTCATGCTCTGAAACTCATGCACTGAATCTCATGCCCTCAAGTTCCTGGACTGAAACTCATGCCCTGAATCTCATGACCTGAAACTCATGCCCTGAACCTCATGCCCTGAAACTCAAGCCCTGAATCTCATGCCCTGAAACTCATGCCCTAAATCACATACCCTGAAACTCCTGCCCTGAAACTCATGTACTGAAACTCATGCCCTACAACTCCTGCCCTGAAACTCCTGCCCTGAAACTCATGCCCTGAAACTCATGCCCTGAATCTCCTGTCCTAAAACTCATGCCCTGAATCTCATGCCCTGAAACTCCTGCACTGAAACTCATGCCATGAATCTCATATCCTGAAACTCCTGCCCTGAATCACCTACCCTGAAACTCATGCTCTAATCTCATGCCCTGAAACTCCTGCACTGAAACTCATGCCATGAATCTCATATCCTGAAACTCACGCCCTGAATCACATGCCCTGAAACTCCTGCCCTGAAACTCATGCCCTGAAACTCATGTCCTGAAACTCATGCCCTGAATCTCCTGTCCTGAAACTCATGCCCTGAATCTCATGCCCTGAATCTCATGCCCTGAAACTCCTGCACTGAAACACCTGCCCTGAATCTCCTGCCCTGAAAATCATGCCCTGAATCTCATGCCCTGAATCTCATGTTCTGAAACTCGTGCACTGAATCTCATGCCCTCAAGTTCCTGCACTGAAACTCATGCCCTGAATCTCATGCCCTGAAACTCATGCCCTGAACCTCATGCCCTGAAACTCAAGCCCTGATTCTCATGCCCTGAAACTCATGCCCTAAATCACATACCCTGAAACTCCTGCCCTGAAACTCACGCACTGAAACTCATGCCCTGAATCACATGCCCTAAAACTCCTGCCCTGAATCATATGCCCAGTATCTCATGCCCTGAATTACATGCCCTGAAATACCTGCCCTGATCTCATGCCCTGAAACTCATGCCCTGAATTTCATGCCCTGAAACTCCTTCCCTCAAACTCATGCACTGAAACTCATGCCCTGAATCTCATGCCTTGAAACTCCTGCCCTCAAACTCATGCACTGAAACTCATGCCCTAAATCTCATGCCCTGAAACTCCTGCACTGAAACTCATGCCATGAATCTCATATCCTGAAACTCACGCCCTGAATCACATGCTCTGAATCTCATATCCTGAAACTCACGCCCTGAATCACATGCTCTGAAACTCCTGCCCTGAAACTCATGCCCTGAAACTCATGCCCTGAATCTCATGCCCTGAATCTCATGCCCTGAAACTCCTGCACTGAAACACCTGCCCTGAATCTCATGCTCTGAAACTCATGCACTGAAACTCATGCCCTAAATCTCATGCCCTCAAGTTCCTGGACTGAAACTCATGCCCTGAATCTCATGACCTGAAACTCATGCCCTGAACCTCATGCCCTGAAACTCAAGCCCTGAATCTCATGCCCTGAAACTCATGCCCTAAATCACATACCCTGAAACTCCTGCCCTGAAACTCATGTACTGAAACTCATGCTCTACAACTCCTGCCCTGAAACTCCTGCCCTGAAACTCATGCCCTGAAACTCATGCCCTGAATCTCCTGTCCTAAAACTCATGCCCTGAATCTCATGCCCTGAAACTCCTGCACTGAAACTCATGCCATGAATCTCATATCCTGAAACTCACGCCCTGAATCACATGCCCTGAAACTCCTGCCCTGAAACTCATGCCCTGAAACTCATGCCCTGAATCTCCTGCCCTGAAACTCATGCCCTGAATCTCATGCCCTGAAACACCTGCCCTGAATCTCCTGCCCTGAAAATCATGCCCTGAATCTCATGCCCTGAATCTCATGCTCTGAAACTCGTGCACTGAATCTCATGCCCTCAAGTTCCTGCACTGAAACTCATGCCCTGAATCTCATGCCCTGAAACTCATGCCCTGAACCTCATGCCCTGAAACTCATGCCCTGAAACTCATGCCCTGAACCTCATGCCCTGAAACTCAAGCCCTGAATCTCATGCACTGAAACTCATGCCCTAAATCACATACCCTGAAACTCCTGCCCTGAAACTCATGCACTGAAACTCATGCCCTGAATCACATGTCCTAAAACTGCTGCCCTGAATCATCTGCCCAGAAACTCATGCCCTGAAATACATGCCCTGAAATACCTGCCCTGAATCTCATGCCCTGAAACTCATGCCCTGAATCTCATGCCCTGAAACTCCTGCCCTCAAACTCATGCACTGAAACTCATGCCCTGAATCTCATGCCTTGAAACTCCTGCCCTCAAACTCATGCACTGAAACTCATGCCCTGAATCTCATGCCTTGAAACTGCTGTCCTGAATCTCATGCCCTGAAACTCATGCCCTGAATCTCATGCCCTGAAACTCCTGCACTGAAACACATGCCATGAATCTCATATCCTGAAACTCACGCCCTGAATTACATGCCCTGAAACTTCTGCCCTGAAACTCATGCCCTGAAACTCATGCCCTGAAACTCATGGCCTGAATCTCCTGTCCTGAAACTCATGCCCTGAATCTCATGCCCTCAAGTTCCTGCACTGAAACTCATGCCCTGAAACTCATGTCCTGAATCTCATTCCCTGAAACTCATGTCCTGAAACTTATGCCCTGAAACTCATGCCTTTAAACTCATGCCCTGAATCTCATGCCCTGAATCTCATGCCCTCAAGTTCCAGGACTGAAACTCATGCCCTGAATCTCATGACCTGAAACTCATGCCCTGAACCTCATGCCCTGAAACTCAAGCCCTGAATCTCATGCCCTGAATCTCATGTCCTGAAACTCCTGCCCTGAATCACCTACCCTGAAACTCATGTTGTGAATCTCATGCCCTGAAACTCCTGCACTGAAACTCATGCCATGAATCTCATATCCTGAAACTCACGCCCTGAATCACATGCCCTGAAACTCCTGCCCTGAAACTCATGCCCTGAAACTCATGTCCTGAAACTCATGCCCTGAATCTCCTGTCCTGAAACTCATGCCCTGAATCTCATGCCCTGAAACTCCTGCACTGAAACACCTGCCCTGAATCTCCTGCCCTGAAAATCATGCCCTGAATCTCATGCCCTGAATCTCATGCTCTGAAACTCGTGCACTGAATCTCATGCCCTCAAGTTCCTGGACTGAAACTCATGCCCTGAATCTCATGACCTGAAACTCATGCCCTGAACCTCATGCCCTGAAACTCAAGCCCTGAATCTCATGCCCTGAAACTCATGCCCTAAATCACATACCCATGAAACTCATGCCCTAAATCACATACCCAGAAACTCCTGCCCTGAAACTCATGCACTGAAACTCATGCCCTGAATCACATGCCCTACAACTCCTTCCCTGAAACTCATGCCCTGAAACTCATGCACTGAATCTCCTGTACTAAATCTCATGCCCTGAATCTCATGCCCTGAATCTCATGCCCTGAAACTCTTGCAGTGAAACACCTGCCCTGAATCTCCTGCCCTGAAACTCATGCCCTGAATCTCATGCCCTGAATCTCATGCTCTGAAACTCGTGCACTGAATCTCATGACCTCAAGTTCCTGCACTGAAACTCATGCCCTGAATCTCATGTCCTGAAACTCCTGCCCTGAATCACCTACCCTGAAACTCATGCTCTGAATCTCATGCCCTGAAACTCCTGCACTGAAACTCATGCCATGAATCTCATATCCTGAAACTCACGCCCTGAATCACATGCCCTGAAACTCCTGCCCTGAAACTCATGCCCTGAAACTCATGTCCTGAAACTCATGCCCTGAATCTCCTGTCCTGAAACTCATGCCCTGAATCTCATGCCCTGAATCTCATGCCCTGAAACTCCTGCACTGAAACACCTGCCCTGAATCTCCTGCCCTGAAAATCATGCCCTGAATCTCATGCCCTGAATCTCATGCTCTGAAACTCGTGCACTGAATCTCATGCCCTCAAGTTCCTGCACTGAAACTCATGCCCTGAATCTCATGCCCTGAAACTCATGCCCTGAACCTCATGCCCTGAAACTCAAGCCCTGAATCTCATGCCCTGAAACTCATGCCCTAAATCACATACCCTGAAACTCCTGCCCTGAAACTCATGCACTGAAACTCATGCCCTGAATCACATGCCCTAAAACTCCTGCCATGAATCATATGCCCAGAATCTCATGCCCTGAATTACATGCCCTGAAATACCTGCCCTGATCTCATGCCCTGAAACTCATGCCCTGAATCTCATGCCCTGAAACTCCTTCCCTCAAACTCATGCACTGAAACTCATGCCCTGAATCTCATGCCTTGAAACTCCTGCCCTCAAACTCATGCACTGAAACTCATGCCCTGAATCTCATGCCCTGAAACTCCTGCACTGAAACTCATGCCATGAATCTCATATCCTGAAACTCACGCCCTGAATCACATGCTCTGAATCTCATATCCTGAAACTCACGCCCTGAATCACATGCTCTGAAACTCCTGCCCTGAAACTCATGCCCTGAAACTCATGCCCTGAATCTCATGCCCTGAATCTCATGCCCTGAAACTCCTGCACTGAAACACCTGCTCTGAATCTCCTGCCCTGAAAATCATGCACTGAATCTCATGCCCTGAATCTCATGCTCTGAAACTCATGCACTGAATCTCATGCCCTCAAGTTCCTGGACTGAAACTCATGCCCTGAATCTCATCACCTGAAACTCATGCCCTGAACCTCATGCCCTGAAACTCAAGCCCTGAATCTCATGCCCTGAAACTCATGCCCTAAATCACATACCCTGAAACTCCTGCCCTGAAACTCATGCACTGAAACTCATGCCCTACAACTCCTGCCCTGAAACTCCTGCCCTGAAACTCATGCCCTGAAACTCATGCCCTGAATCTCCTGTCCTAAAACTCATGCCCTGAATCTCATGCCCTGAAACTCCTGCACTGAAACTCATGCCATGAATCTCATATCCTGAAACTCACGCCCTGAATCACATGCCCTGAAACTCCTGCCCTGAAACTCATGCCCTGAAACTCATGCCCTGAATCTCCTGTCCTGAAACTCATGCCCTGAATCTCATGCCCTGAATCTCATGCCCTGAAACTCCTGCACTGAAACACCTGCCCTGAATCTCCTGCCCTGAAAATCATGCCCTGAATCTCATGCTCTGAAACTCATGCACTGAATCTCATGCCCTCAAGTTCCTGGACTGAAACTCATGCCCTGAATCTCATGACCTGAAACTCATGCCCTGAACCTCATGCCCTGAAACTCAAGCCCTGAATCTCATTCCCTGAAACTCATGCCCTAAAACTCCTGACCTGAAACTCATGCCCTGAAACTCATGCCCTGAATCTCCTGTCCTAAAACTCATGCCCTGAATCTCATGCCCTGAATCTCACGCTCTGAAAGTCGTGCACTGAATCTCATGACCTCAAGTTCCTGCACTGAACCTCATGCCCTGAATCTCATGTCCTGAAACTCCTGCCCTCAAACTCATGCACTGAAACTCATGCCCTGAATCTCATGCCTTGAAACTCCTGCCCTCAAACTCCTGCACTGAAACTCTTGCCATGAATCTCATATCCTGAAACTCACGCCCTGAATTACATGCCCTGAAACTTCTGCCCTGAAACTCATGCCCTGAAACTCATGCCCTGAAACTCATGCCCTGAATCTCCTGTCCTGAAACTCATGCCCTCAAGTTCCTGCACTGAAACTCATGCCCTGAAACTCATGTCCTGAGTCTCATTCCCTGAAACTCATGTCCTGAAACTTATGCCCTGAAACTCATGCCCTTAAACTCAAGCCCTGAATCTCATGCCCTGAAAGTCCTGCACTGAAACACCTGCCCTGAATCTCATGACCTGAAACTCATGCCCTGAACCTCATGCCCTGAAACTCAAGCCCTGAATCTCATGCCCTGAAACTCATGCCCTAAATCACATACCCAGATACTCCTGCCCTGAAACTCATGCACTGAAACTCATCCCCTGAATCACATGCCCTCAACTCCTGCCCTGAAACTCATGCCCTGAAACTCATGCACTGAATCTCCTGTACTAAATCTCATGCCCTGAATCTCATGCCCTGAATCTCATGCCCTGAAACTCTTGCAGTGAAACACCTGCCCTGAATCTCCTGCCCTGAAACTCATGCCCTGAATCTCATGCCCTGAATCTCATGCTCTGAAACTCGTGCACTGAATCTCATGACCTCAAGTTCCTGCACTGAAACTCATGCCCTGAATCTCATGTCCTGAAACTCCTGCCCTGAATCACCTACCCTGAAACTCATGCTCTGAATCTCATGCCCTGAAACTCCTGCACTGAAACTCATGCCATGAATCTCATATCCTGAAACTCACGCCCTGAATCACATGCCCTGAAACTCCTGCCCTGAAACTCATGCCCTGAAACTCATGTCCTGAAACTCATGCCCTGAATCTCCTGTCCTGAAACTCATGCCCTGAATCTCATGCCCTGAATCTCATGCCCTTAAACTCCTGCACTGAAACACCTGCCCTGAATCTCCTGCCCTGAAAATCATGCCCTGAATCTCATGCCCTGAATCTCATGCTCTGAAACTCGTGCACTGAATCTCATGCCCTCAAGTTCCTGCACTGAAACTCATGCCCTGAATCTCATGACCTGAAACTCATGCCCTGAACATCATGCCCTGAAACTCAAGCCCTGAATCTCATGCCCTGAAACTCATGCCCTAAATCACATACCCAGAAACTCCGGCCCTGAAACTCATGCACTGAAACTCATGCCCTGAATCACATGCCCTACAACTCCTGCCCTGAAACTCATGCCCTGAAACTCATGCACTGAATCTCCTGTACTAAATCTCATGCCCTGAATCTCATGCCCTGAATCTCATGCCCTGAAACTCTTGCAGTGAAACACCTGCCCCGAATCTCCTGCCCTGAAACTCATGCCCTGAATCTCATGCCCTGACTCTCATGCTCTGAAACTCGTGCACTGAATCTCATGCCCTGAATCTCATGCTCTGAAACTCGTGCACTGAATCTCATGACCTCAAGTTCCTGCACTGAAACTCCTGCCCTGAAACTCATGCCCTGAAACTCATGCCCTGAATCTCCTGTCCTGAAACTCATGCCCTGAATCTCATGCCCTGAAACACCTGCCCTGAATCTCCTGCCATGAAAATCATGCCCTGAATCTCATGCCCTGAATCTCATGCTCTGAAACTCGTGCACTGAATCTCATGCCCTCAAGTTCCTGCACTGAAACTCATGCCCTGAATCTCATGCCCTGAAACTCATGCCCTGAACCTCATGCCCTGAAACTCATGCCCTAAATCACATACCCTGAAACTCCTGCCCTGAAACTCATGCACTGAAACTCATGCCCTGAATCACATGCCCTAAAACTCCTGCCCTGAATCATCTGCCCAGAAACTCATGCCCTGAATTACGTGCCCTGAAATACCTGCCCTGAATCTCATGCCCTGAAAATCATGCCCTGAATCTCATGCCCTGAAACTCCTGCCCTCAAACTCATGCACTGAAACTCATGCCCTGAATCTCATGCCTTGAAACTCCTGCCCTCAAACTCCTGCACTGAAACTCTTGCCATGAATCTCATATCCTGAAACTCACGCCCTGAATTACATGCCCTGAAACTTCTGCCCTGAAACTCATGCCCTGAAACTCATGCCCTGAAACTCATGCCCTGAATCTCCTGTCCTGAAACTCATGCCCTGAATCTCATGCCCTCAAGTTCCTGCACTGAAACTCATGCCCTGAAACTCATGTCCTGAGTCTCATTCCCTGAAACTCATGTCCTGAAACTTATGCCCTGAAACTCATGCCCTTAAACTCAAGCCCTGAATCTCATGCCCTGAAAGTCCTGCACTGAAACACCTGCCCTGAATTTCATGCCCTGAATCTCATGCTCTGAAACTCATGCACTGAATCTCATGCCCTCAAGTTCCTGGACTGAAACTCATGCCCTGAATCTCATGACCTGAAACTCATGCCCTGAACCTCATGCCCTGAAACTCAAGCCCTGAATCTCATGCCCTGAAACTCATGCCCTAAATCACATACCCAGATACTCCTGCCCTGAAACTCATGCACTGAAACTCATGCCCTGAATCACATGCCCTCAACTCCTGCCCTGAAACTCATGCCCTGAAACTCATGCACTGAATCTCCTGTACTAAATCTCATGCCCTGAATCTCATGCCCTGAATCTCATGCCCTGAAACTCTTGCAGTGAAACACCTGCCCTGAATCTCCTGCCCTGAAAATCATGCCCTGAATCTCATGCCCTGAATCTCATGCTCTGAAACTCGTGCACTGAATCTCATGACCTCAAGTTCCTGCACTGAAACTCATGCCCTGAATCTCATGTCCTGAAACTCCTGCCCTGAATCACCTACCCTGAAACTCATGCTCTGAATCTCATGCCCTGAAACTCCTGCACTGAAACTCATGCCATGAATCTCATATCCTGAAACTCACGCCCTGAATCACATGCCCTGAAACTCCTGCCCTGAAACTCATGCCCTGAAACTCATGTCCTGAAACTCATGCCCTGAATCTCCTGTCCTGAAACTCATGCCCTGAATCTCATGCCCTGAATCTCATGCCCTGAAACTCCTGCACTGAAACACCTGCCCTGAATCTCCTGCCCTGAAAATCATGCCCTGAATCTCATGCCCTGAATCTCATGCTCTGAAACTCGTGCACTGAATCTCATGCCCTCAAGTTCCTGGACTGAAACTCATGCCCTGAATCTCATGACCTGAAACTCATGCCCTGAACATCATGCCCTGAAACTCAAGCCCTGAATCTCATGCCCTGAAACTCATGCCCTAAATCACATACCCAGAAACTCCTGCCCTGAAACTTATGCACTGAAACTCATGCCCTGAATCACATGCCCTACAACTCCTGCCCTGAAACTCATGCCCTGAAACTCATGCACTGAATCTCCTGTACTAAATCTCATGCCCTGAATCTCATGCCCTGAATCTCATGCCCTGAAACTCTTGCAGTGAAACACCTGCCCCGAATCTCCTGCCCTGAAACTCATGCCCTGAATCTCATGCCCTGACTCTCATGCTCTGAAACTCGTGCACTGAATCTCATGCCCTGAATCTCATGCTCTGAAACTCGTGCACTGAATCTCATGACCTCAAGTTCCTGCACAGAAACTCCTGCCCTGAAACTCATGCCCTGAAACTCATGCCCTGAATCTCCTGTCCTGAAACTCATGCCCTGAATCTCATGCCCTGAAACACCTGCCCTGAATCTCCTGCCCTGAAAATCATGCCCTGAATCTCATGCCCTGAATCTCATGCTCTGAAACTCGTGCACTGAATCTCATGCCCTCAAGTTCCTGCACTGAAACTCATGCCCTGAATCTCATGCCCTGAAACTCATGCCCTGAACCTCATGCCCTGAAACTCATGCCCTAAATCACATACCCTGAAACTCCTGCCCTGAAACTCATGCACTGAAACTCATGCCCTGAATCACATGCCCTAAAACTCCTGCCCTGAATCATCTGCCCAGAAACTCATGCCCTGAATTACGTGCCCTGAAATACCTGCCCTGAATCTCATGCCCTGAAAATCATGCCCTGAATCTCATGCCCTGAAACTCCTGCCCTCAAACTCATGCACTGAAACTCATGCCCTGAATCTCATGCCTTGAAACTCCTGCCCTCAAACTCCTGCACTGAAACTCTTGCCATGAATCTCATATCCTGAAACTCACGCCCTGAATTACATGCCCTGAAACTTCTGCCCTGAAACTCATGCCCTGAAACTCATGCCCTGAAACTCATGCCCTGAATCTCCTGTCCTGAAACTCATGCCCTGAATCTCATGCCCTCAAGTTCCTGCACTGAAACTCATGCCCTGAAACTCATGTCCTGAGTCTCATTCCCTGAAACTCATGTCCTGAAACTTATGCCCTGAAATTCATGCCCTTAAACTCAAGCCCTGAATCTCATGCCCTGAATCTCATGCCCTGAAAGTCCTGCACTGAAACACCTGCCCTGAATCTCCTGCCCTGAAAATCATGCCCTGAATTTCATGCCCTGAATCTCATGCTCTGAAACTCATGCACTGAATCTCATGCCCTCAAGTTCCTGGACTGAAACTCTTGCCCTGAATCTCATGACCTGAAACTCATGCCCTGAACCTCATGCCCTGAAACTCAAGCCCTGAATCTCATGCCCTGAAACTCATGCCCTAAATCACATACCCAGAAACTCCTGCCCTGAAACTCATGCACTGAAACTCATGCCCTGAATCACATGCCCTCAACTCCTGCCCTGAAACTCATGCCCTGAAACTCATGCACTGAATCTCCTGTACTAAATCTCATGCCCTGAATCTCATGCCCTGAATCTCATGCCCTGAAACTCTTGCAGTGAAACACCTGCCCTGAATCTCCTGCCCTGAAACTCATGCCCTGAATCTCATGCCCTGAATCTCATGCTCTGAAACTCGTGCACTGAATCTCATGACCTCAAGTTCCTGCACTGAAACTCATGCCCTGAATCTCATGTCCTGAAACTCCTGCCCTGAATCACCTACCCTGAAACTCATGCTCTGAATCTCATGCCCTGAAACTCCTGCACTGAAACTCATGCCATGAATCTCATATCCTGAAACTCACGCCCTGAATCACCTGCCCTGAAACTCATGCACTGAAACTCATGCCCTGAATCACATGCCCTAAAACTCCTGCCCTGAATCATATGCCCAGAATCTCATGCCCTGAATTACATGCCCTGAAATACCTGCCCTGATCTCATGCCCTGAAACTCATGCCCTGAATCTCATGCCCTGAAACTCCTTCCCTCAAACTCATGCACTGAAACTCATGCCCTGAATCTCATGCCTTGAAACTCCTGCCCTCAAACTCATGCACTGAAACTCATGCCCTGAATCTCATGCCCTGAAACTCCTGCCCTCAAACTCATGCCATGAATCTCATATCCTGAAACTCACGCCCTGAATCACATGCTCTGAATCTCATATCCTGAAACTCACGCCCTGAATCACATGCTCTGAAACTCCTGCCCTGAAACTCATGCCCTGAAACTCATGCCCTGAATCTCATGCCCTGAATCTCATGCCCTGAAACTCCTGCACTGAAACACCTGCTCTGAATCTCCTGCCCTGAAAATCATGAACTGAATCTCATGCCCTGAATCTCATGCTCTGAAACTCATGCACTGAATCTCATGCCCTCAAGTTCCTGGACTGAAACTCATGCCCTGAATCTCATGACCTGAAACTCATGCCCTGAACCTCATGCCCTGAAACTCATGCCCTAAATCACATACCCTGAAACTCCTGCGCTGAAACTCATGCACTGAAACTCATGCCCTGAATCACATGCCCTAAAACTCCTGCCCTGAATCATCTGCCCAGAAACTCATGCCCTGAATTACGTGCCCTGAAATACCTGCCCTGAATCTCATGCCCTGAAAATCATGCCCTGAATCTCATGCCCTGAAACTCCTGCCCTCAAACTCATGCACTGAAACTCATGCCCTGAATCTCATGCCTTGAAACTCCTGCCCTCAAACTCCTGCACTGAAACTCTTGCCATGAATCTCATATCCTGAAACTCACGCCCTGAATTACATGCCCTGAAACTTCTGCCCTGAAACTCATGCCCTGAAACTCATGCCCTGAAACTCATGCCCTGAATCTCCTGTCCTGAAACTCATGCCCTGAATCTCATGCCCTCAAGTTCCTGCTCTGAAACTCATGCCCTGAAACTCATGTCCTGAGTCTCATTCCCTGAAACTCATGTCCTGAAACTTATGCCCTGAAACTCATGCCCTTAAACTCAAGCCCTGAATCTCATGCCCTGAATCTCATGCCCTGAAAGTCCTGCACTGAAACACCTGCCCTGAATCTCCTGCCCTGAAAATCATGCCCTGAATTTCATGCCCTGAATCTCATGCTCTCAAACTCATGCACTGAATCTCATGCCCTCAAGTTCCTGGACTGAAACTCATGCCCTGAATCTCATGACCTGAAACTCATGCCCTGAACCTCATGCCCTGAAACTCAAGCCCTGAATCTCATGCCCTGAAACTCATGCCCTAAATCACATACCCAGAAACTCCTGCCCTGAAACTCATGCACTGAAACTCATGCCCTGAATCACATGCCCTCAACTCCTGCCCTGAAACTCATGCCCTGAAACTCATGCACTGAATCTCCTGTACTAAATCTCATGCCCTGAATCTCATGCCCTGAATCTCATGCCCTGAAACTCTTGCAGTGAAACACCTGCCCTGAATCTCCTGCACTGAAACTCATGCCCTGAATCTCATGCCCTGAATCTCATGCTCTGAAACTCGTGCACTGAATCTCATGACCTCAAGTTCCTGCACTGAAACTCATGCCCTGAATCTCATGTCCTGAAACTCCTGCCCTGAATCACCTACCCTGAAACTCATGCTCTGAATCTCATGCCCTGAAACTCCTGCACCGAAACTCATGCCATGAATCTCATATCCTGAAACTCACGCCCTGAATCACATGCCCTGAAACTCCTGCCCTGAAATTCATTCCCTGAAACTCATGTCCTGAAACTCATGCCCTGAATCTCCTGTCCTGAAACTCATGCCCTGAATCTCATGCCCTGAATCTCATGCCCTGAAACTCCTGCACTGAAACACCTGCCCTGAATCTCCTGCCCTGAAAATCATGCCCTGAATCTCATGCCCTGCATCTCATGCTCTGAAACTCGTGCACTGAATCTCATGCCCTCAAGTTCCTGCACTGAAACTCATGCCCTGAATCTCATGCCCTGAAACTCATGCCCTGAACCTCATGCCCTGAAACTCAAGCCCTGAATCTCATGCCCTGAAACTCATGCCCTAAATCACATACCCTGAAACTCCTGCCCTGAAACTCATGCACTGAAACTCATGCCCTGAATCACATGCCCTAAAACTCCTGCCCTGAATCATATGCCCAGAATCTCATGCCCTGAATTACATGCCCTGAAATACCTGCCCTGATCTCATGCCCTGAAACTCATGCCCTGAATCTCATGCCCTGAAACTCCTTCCCTCAAACTCATGCACTGAAACTCATGCCCTGAATCTCATGCCCTGAAACTCATGCCCTGAATCTCATGCCCTGAAACTCCTGCCCTCAAACTCATGCACTGAAACTCATGCCCTGAATCTCATGCCTTGAAACTCCTGCCCTCAAACTAATGCACTGAAACTCATGCCCTGAATCTCATGCCTTGAAACTGCTGTCCTGAATCTCATGCCCTGAAACTCATGCCCTGAATCTCATGCCCTGAAACTCCTGCACTGAAACACATGCCATGAATCTCATATCCTGAAACTCACGCCCTGAATTACATGCCCTGAAACTTCTGCACTGAAACTCATGCCCTGAAACTCATGCCCTGAAACTCATGGCCTGAATCTCCTGTCCTGAAACTCATGCCCTGAATCTCATGCCCTCAAGTTCCTGCACTGAAACTCATGCCCTGAAACTCATGTCCTGAATCTCATTCTCTGAAACTCATGTCCTGAAACTTATGCCCTGAAACTCATGCCCTTAAACTCATGCCCTGAATCTCATGCCCTGAATCTCATGCCCTCAAGTTCCTGGACTGAAACTCATGCCCTGAATCTCATGACCTGAAACTCATGCCCTGAACCTCATGCCCTGAAACTCAAGCCCTGAATCTCATGCCCTGAAACACCTGCCCTGAATCTCCTGCCCTGAAAATCATGCCCTGAATCTCATGCCCTGAATCTCATGCTCTGAAACTCGTGCACTGAATCTCATGCCCTCAAGTTCCTGCACTGAAACTCATGCCCTGAATCTCATGCCCTGAAACTCATGCCCTGAACCTCATGCCCTGAAACTCATGCCCTAAATCACATACCCTGAACCTCCTGCCCTGAAACTCATGCACTGAAACTCATGCCCTGAATCACATGCCCTAAAACTCCTGCCCTGAATCATCTGCCCAGAAACTCATGCCCTGAATTACATGCCCTGAAATACCTGCCCTGAATCTCATGCCCTGAAACTCATGCCCTGAATCTCATGCCCTGAAACTCCTGCCCTCAAAGTCATGCACTGAAACTCATGCCCTGAATCTCATGCCTTGAAACTCCTGCCCTCAAACTCCTGCACTGAAACTCTTGCCATGAATCTCATATCCTGAAACTCACGCCCTGAATTACATGCCCTGAAACTTCTGCCCTGAAACTCATGCCCTGAAACTCATGCCCTGAAACTCATGCCCTGAATCTCCTGTCCTGAAACTCATGCCCTGAATCTCATGCCCTCAAGTTCCTGCACTGAAACTCATGCCCTGAAACTCATGTCCTGAGTCTCATTCCCTGAAACTCATGTCCTGAAACTTATGCCCTGAAACTCATGCCCTTAAACTCAAGCCCTGAATCTCATGCCCTGAAAGTCCTGCACTGAAACACCTGCCCTGAATCTCCTGCCCTGAAAATCATGCCCTGAATTTCATGCCCTGAATCTCATGCTCTGAAACTCATGCACTGAATCTCATGCCCTCAAGTTCCTGGACTGAAACTCATGCCCTGAATCTCATGACCTGAAACTCATGCCCTGAACCTCATGCCCTGAAACTCAAGCCCTGAATCTCATGCCCTGAAACTCATGCCCTAAATCACATACCCAGATACTCCTGCCCTGAAACTCATGCACTGAAACTCATGCCCTGAATCACATGCCCTCAACTCCTGCCCTGAAACTCATGCCCTGAAACTCATGCACTGAATCTCCTGTACTAAATCTCATGCCCTGAATCTCATGCCGTGAATCTCATGCCCTGAAACTCTTGCAGTGAAACACCTGCCCTGAATCTCCTGCCCTGAAACTCATGCCCTGAATCTCATGCCCTGAATCTCATGCTCTGAAACTCGTGCACTGATTCTCATGACCTCAAGTTCCTGCACTGAAACTCATGCCCTGAATCTCATGTCCTGAAACTCCTGCCCTGAATCAGCTACCCTGAAACTCATGCTCTGAATCTCCTGTCCTGAAACTCATGCCCTGAATCTCATGCCCTGAATCTCATGCCCTGAAACTCCTGCACTGAAACACCTGCCCTGAATCTCCTGCCCTGAAAATCATGCCCTGAATCTCATGCCCTGAATCTCATGCCCTGAATCTCATGCCCTGAAACTCCTGCACTGAAACACCTGCCCTGAATCTCCTGCCCTGAAAATCATGCCCTGAATCTCATGCCCTGAATCTCATGCTCTGAAACTCGTGCACTGAATCTCATGCCCTCAAGTTCCTGCACTGAAACTCATGCCCTGAATCTCATGCCCTGAAACTCATGCCCTGAACCTGATGCCCTGAAACTCAAGCCCTGAATCTCATGCCCTGAAACTCATGCCCTAAATCACATACCCTGAAATTCCTGCCCTGAAACTCATGCACTGAAACTCATGCCCTGAATCATATGCCCAGAATCTCATGCCCTGAATTACATGCCCTGAAATACCTGCCCTGATCTCATGCCCTGAAACTCATGCCCTGAATCTCATGCCCTGAAACTCCTTCCCTCAAACTCATGCACTGAAACTCATGCCCTGAATCTCATGCCTTGAAACTCCTGCCCTCAAACTCATGCACTGAAACTCATGCCCTGAATCTCATGCCCTGAAACTCCTGCACTGAAACTCATGCCATGAATCTCATATCCTGAAACTCACGCCCTGAATCACATGCTCTGAATCTCATATCCTGAAACTCACGCCCTGAATCACATGCTCTGAAACTCCTGCCCTGAAACTCCTGCCCTGAAACTCATGCCCTGAATCTCATGCCCTGAATCTCATGCCCTGAAACTCCTGCACTGAAACACCTGCTCTGAATCTCCTGCCCTGAAAATCATGCACTGAATCTCATGCCCTGAATCTCATGCTCTGAAACTCATGCACTGAATCTCATGCCCTCAAGTTCCTGGACTGAAACTCATGCCCTGAATCTCATGACCTGAAACTCATGCCCTGAACCTCATGCCCTGAAACTCAAGCCCTGAATCTCATGCCCTGAAACTCATGCCCTAAATCACATACCCTGAAACTCCTGCCCTGAAACTCATGCACTGAAACTCATGCCCTACAACTCCTGCCCTGAAACTGCTGCCCTGAAACTCATGCCCTGAAACTCATGCCCTGAATCTCCTGTCCTAAAACTCATGCCCTGAATCTCATGCCCTGAAACTCCTGCACTGAAACTCATGCCATGAATCTCATATCCTGAAACTCACGCCCTGAATCACATGCCCTGAAACTCCTGCCCTGAAACTCATGCCCTGAAACTCATGCCCTGAATCTCCTGTCCTGAAACTCATGCCCTGAATCTCATGCCCTGAATCTCATGCCCTGAAACTCGTGCACTGAAACACCTGCCCTGAATCTCCTGCCCTGAAAATCATGCCCTGAATCTCATGCTCTGAAACTCATGCACTGAATCTCATGCCCTCAAGTTCCTGGACTGAAACTCATGCCCTGAATCTCATGACCTGAAACTCATGCCCTGAACCTCATGCCCTGATACTCAAGCCCTGAATCTCATTCCCTGAAACTCATGCCCTAAAACTCCTGACCTGAAACTCATGCCCTGAAACTCATGCCCTGAATCTCCTGTCCTAAAACTCATGCCCTGAATCTCATGCCCTGAATCTCACGCTCTGAAAGTCGTGCACTGAATCTCATGACCTCAAGTTCCTGCACTGAACCTCATGCCCTGAATCTCATGTCCTGAAACTCCTGCCCTGAATCACCTACCCTGAAACTCATGCCCTGAATCTCATGCCATGAATCTCATATCCTGAAACTCACGCCCTGTATCACATGCCCTGAAACTCCTGCCCTGAAACTCATGCCCTGAAACTCATGCCCTGAATCTCCTGCCCTGAAACTCATGCCCTGAATCTCATGCCCTGAAACACCTGCCCTGAATCTCCTGCCCTGAAAATCATGCCCTGAATCTCATGCCCTGAATCTCAAGCTCTGAAACTCGTGCACTGAATCTCATGCCCTCAAGTTCCTGCACTGAAACTCATGCCCTGAATCTCATGCCCTGAAACTCATGCCCTGAACCTCATGCCCTGAAACTCATGCCCTAAATCACATACCCTGAAACTCCTGCCCTGAAACTCATGCAGTGAAACTCATGCCCTGAATCACATGCCCTAAAACTCCTGCCCTGAATCATCTGCCCAGAAACTGATGCCCTGAATTACATGCCCTGAAATACCTGCCCTGAATCTCATGCCCTGAAACCCATGCCCTGAAACTCCTGCCCTCAAACTCATGCACTGAAACTCATGCCCTGAATCTCATGCCTTGAAACTCCTGCCCTCAAACTAATGCACTGAAACTCATGCCCTGAATCTCATGCCTTGAACCTGCTGTCCTGAATCTCATGCCCTGAAACTCATGCCCTGAATCTCATGCTCTGAAACTCGTGCACTGAATCTCATGACCTCAAGTTCCTGCACTGAAACTCATGCCCTGAATCTCATGTCCTGAAACTCCTGCCCTGAATCACCTACCCTGAAACTCATGCTCTGAATCTCATGCCCTGAAACTCCTGCACTGAAACTCATGCCATGAATCTCATATCCTGAAACTCACGCCCTGAATCACATGCCCTGAAACTCCTGCCCTGAAACTCATGCCCTGAAACTCATGTCCTGAAACTCATGCCCTGAATCTCATGCCCTCAAGTTCCTGCACTGAAACTCATGCCCTGAAACTCATGTCCTGAGTCTCATTCCCTGAAACTCATGTCCTGAAACTTATGCCCTGAAACTCATGCCCTTAAACTCAAGCCCTGAATCTCATGCCCTGAAAGTCCTGCACTGAAACACCTGCCCTGAATCTCCTGCCCTGAAAATCATGCCCTGAATTTCATGCCCTGAATCTCATGCTCTGAAACTCATGCACTGAATCTCATGCCCTCAAGTTCCTGGACTGAAACTCATGCCCTGAATCTCATGACCTGAAACTCATGCCCTGAACCTCATGCCCTGAAACTCAAGCCCTGAATCTCATGCCCTGAAACCCATGCCCTAAATCACATACCCAGATACTCCTGCCCTGAAACTCATGCACTGAAACTCATGCCCTGAATCACATGCCCTCAACTCCTGCCCTGAAACTCATGCCCTGAAACTCATGCACTGAATCTCCTGTACTAAATCTCATGCCCTGAATCTCATGCCCTGAATCTCATGCCCTGAAACTCTTGCAGTGAAACACCTGCCCTGAATCTCCTGCCCTGAAACTCATGCCCTGAATCTCATGCCCTGAATCTCATGCTCTGAAACTCGTGCACTGAATCTCATGACCTCAAGTTCCTGCACTGAAACTCATGCCCTGAATCTCATGTCCTGAAACTCCTGCCCTGAATCACCTACCCTGAAACTCATGCTCTGAATCTCATGCCCTGAAACTCCTGCACTGAAACTCATGCCATGAATCTCATATCCTGAAACTCACGCCCTGAATCACATGCCCTGAAACTCCTGCCCTGAAACTCATGCCCTGAAACTCATGTCCTGAAACTCATGCCCTGAATCTCCTGTCCTGAAACTCATGCCCTGAATCTCATGCCCTGAATCTCATGCCCTGAAACTCCTGCACTGAAACACCTGCCCTGAATCTCCTGCCCTGAAAATCATGCCCTGAATCTCATGCCCTGAATCTCATGCTCTGAAACTCGTGCACTGAATCTCATGCCCTCAAGTTCCTGGACTGAAACTCATGCCCTGAATCTCATGACCTGAAACTCATGCCCTGAACATCATGCCCTGAAACTCAAGCCCTGAATCTCATGCCCTGAAACTCATGCCCTAAATCACATACCCAGAAACTCCTGCCCTGAAACTCATGCACTGAAACTCATGCCCTGAATCACATGCCCTACAACTCCTGCCCTGAAACTCATGCCCTGAAACTCATGCACTGAATCTCCTGTACTAAATCTCATGCCCTGAATCTCATGCCCTGAATCTCATGCCCTGAAACTCTTGCAGTGAAACACCTGCCCCGAATCTCCTGCCCTGAAACTCATGCCCTGAAACTCATGCCCTGAATCTCATGCCCTGAATCTCATGCCCTGAAACTCCTGCACTGAAACACCTGCTCTGAATCTCCTGCCCTGAAAATCATGCACTGAATCTCATGCCCTGAATCTCATGCTCTGAAACTCATGCACTGAATCTCATGCCCTCAAGTTCCTGGACTGAAACTCATGCCCTGAATCTCATGACCTGAAACTCATGCCCTGAACCTCATGCCCTGAAACTCAAGCCCTGAATCTCATGCCCTGAAACTCATGCCCTAAATCACATACCCTGAAACTCCTGCCCTGAAACTCATGCACTGAAACTCATGCCCTACAACTCCTGCCCTGAAACTGCTGCCCTGAAACTCATGCCCTGAAACTCATGCCCTGAATCTCCTGTCCTAAAACTCATGCCCTGAATCTCATGCCCTGAAACTCCTGCACTGAAACTCATGCCATGAATCTCATATCCTGAAACTCACGCCCTGAATCACATGCCCTGAAACTCCTGCCCTGAAACTCATGCCCTGAAACTCATGCCCTGAATCTCCTGTCCTGAAACTCATGCCCTGAATCTCATGCCCTGAATCTCATGCCCTGAAACTCGTGCACTGAAACACCTGCCCTGAATCTCCTGCCCTGAAAATCATGCCCTGAATCTCATGCTCTGAAACTCATGCACTGAATCTCATGCCCTCAAGTTCCTGGACTGAAACTCATGCCCTGTATCTCATGACCTGAAACTCATGCCCTGAACCTCATGCCCTGATACTCAAGCCCTGAATCTCATTCCCTGAAACTCATGCCCTAAAACTCCTGACCTGAAACTCATGCCCTGAAACTCATGCCCTGAATCTCCTGTCCTAAAACTCATGCCCTGAATCTCATGCCCTGAATCTCACGCTCTGAAAGTCGTGCACTGAATCTCATGACCTCAAGTTCCTGCACTGAACCTCATGCCCTGAATCTCATGTCCTGAAACTCCTGCCCTGAATCACCTACCCTGAAACTCATGCCCTGAATCTCATGCCATGAATCTCATATCCTGAAACTCACGCCCTGTATCACATGCCCTGAAACTCCTGCCCTGAAACTCATGCCCTGAAACTCATGCCCTGAATCTCCTGCCCTGAAACTCATGCCCTGAATCTCATGCCCTGAAACACCTGCCCTGAATCTCCTGCCCTGAAAATCATGCCCTGAATCTCATGCCCTGAATCTCAAGCTCTGAAACTCGTGCACTGAATCTCATGCCCTCAAGTTCCTGCACTGAAACTCATGCCCTGAATCTCATGCCCTGAAACTCATGCCCTGAACCTCATGCCCTGAAACTCATGCCCTAAATCACATACCCTGAAACTCCTGCCCTGAAACTCATGCAGTGAAACTCATGCCCTGAATCACATGCCCTAAAACTCCTGCCCTGAATCATCTGCCCAGAAACTGATGCCCTGAATTACATGCCCTGAAATACCTGCCCTGAATCTCATGCCCTGAAACCCATGCCCTGAAACTCCTGCCCTCAAACTCATGCACTGAAACTCATGCCCTGAATCTCATGCCTTGAAACTCCTGCCCTCAAACTAATGCACTGAAACTCATGCCCTGAATCTCATGCCTTGAACCTGCTGTCCTGAATCTCATGCCCTGAAACTCATGCCCTGAATCTCATGCTCTGAAACTCGTGCACTGAATCTCATGACCTCAAGTTCCTGCACTGAAACTCATGCCCTGAATCTCATGTCCTGAAACTCCTGCCCTGAATCACCTACCCTGAAACTCATGCTCTGAATCTCATGCCCTGAAACTCCTGCACTGAAACTCATGCCATGAATCTCATATCCTGAAACTCACGCCCTGAATCACATGCCCTGAAACTCCTGCCCTGAAACTCATGCCCTGAAACTCATGTCCTGAAACTCATGCCCTGAATCTCATGCCCTCAAGTTCCTGCACTGAAACTCATGCCCTGAAACTCATGTCCTGAGTCTCATTCCCTGAAACTCATGTCCTGAAACTTATGCCCTGAAACTCATGCCCTTAAACTCAAGCCCTGAATCTCATGCCCTGAAAGTCCTGCACTGAAACACCTGCCCTGAATCTCCTGCCCTGAAAATCATGCCCTGAATTTCATGCCCTGAATCTCATGCTCTGAAACTCATGCACTGAATCTCATGCCCTCAAGTTCCTGGACTGAAACTCATGCCCTGAATCTCATGACCTGAAACTCATGCCCTGAACCTCATGCCCTGAAACTCAAGCCCTGAATCTCATGCCCTGAAACCCATGCCCTAAATCACATACCCAGATACTCCTGCCCTGAAACTCATGCACTGAAACTCATGCCCTGAATCACATGCCCTCAACTCCTGCCCTGAAACTCATGCCCTGAAACTCATGCACTGAATCTCCTGTACTAAATCTCATGCCCTGAATCTCATGCCCTGAATCTCATGCCCTGAAACTCTTGCAGTGAAACACCTGCCCTGAATCTCCTGCCCTGAAACTCATGCCCTGAATCTCATGCCCTGAATCTCATGCTCTGAAACTCGTGCACTGAATCTCATGACCTCAAGTTCCTGCACTGAAACTCATGCCCTGAATCTCATGTCCTGAAACTCCTGCCCTGAATCACCTACCCTGAAACTCATGCTCTGAATCTCATGCCCTGAAACTCCTGCACTGAAACTCATGCCATGAATCTCATATCCTGAAACTCACGCCCTGAATCACATGCCCTGAAACTCCTGCCCTGAAACTCATGCCCTGAAACTCATGTCCTGAAACTCATGCCCTGAATCTCCTGTCCTGAAACTCATGCCCTGAATCTCATGCCCTGAATCTCATGCCCTGAAACTCCTGCACTGAAACACCTGCCCTGAATATCCTGCCCTGAAAATCATGCCCTGAATCTCATGCCCTGAATCTCATGCTCTGAAACTCCTGCACTGAATCTCATGCCCTCAAGTTCCTGGACTGAAACTCATGCCCTGAATCTCATGACCTGAAACTCATGCCCTGAACATCATGCCCTGAAACTCAAGCCCTGAATCTCATGCCCTGAAACTCATGCCCTAAATCACATACCCAGAAACTCCTGCCCTGAAACTCATGCACTGAAACTCATGCCCTGAATCACATGCCCTACAACTCCTGCCCTGAAACTCATGCCCTGAAACTCATGCACTGAATCTCCTGTACTAAATCTCATGCCTGAATCTCATGCCCTGAATCTCATGCCCTGAAACTCTTGCAGTGAAACACCTGCCCCGAATCTCCTGCCCTGAAACTCATGCCCTGAATCTCATGCCCTGACTCTCATGCTCTGAAACTCGTGCACTGAA